>NC_079543.1:29123360-29423360 GCF_015846415.1 Triplophysa dalaica | reverse complement strand
GATGTCGATCACCCCTCACACGTAGGTTTTGATTCACCCCGTCAGTCCCCGAGCAGCCCATCAGGATTGTGATGATTATTCAGGTTACACATCTGTTGTTTTAAGACGGAGGCTGTGAGAAAATTGGAGCCCTGGAGTCCCTGAGCTCTGGGCTGTGTTTTCAGTCTAGCAGTACTGTCTGTTTGAATCACATATCGTCTGAGATTCATGCTTTAACATCTAGCACCATTGACTTTGCCCGCTTGGCTTTACCCCGCTGATATCTCGCCATGGTCTCATTTGTTCTCGTGGCTGTTGCAATATACCCATTTTTAAACCTTAGGGGTAGGGTACGGTATAGTTTATACCATTATCTTTAGAAAACAATGAACAGAATGGAACAACCTCCAATGAGAAAATGTATCTGCAAGGTTGTAATTTCGTACAAATCTGTATGATGTAATTAGAAGAAAAATATATGATTATTTTAAAAGAAAAGCATGACCGTTAACCTCTAATCCCACCCGTTATCACAAGCATCATTAGGGTAGAAAGAAGATTGTACGAAAATGGACGTATTACATTCATACAAATAAGCCACCGATTCGCTAAAATTTCGATTTAATTTTTGTCACAATTTGCCATGAGACTGTTGATTGACCTACTTCAAATGTAAACAGAATTGATTCTCATTAATCACTTATATTATCAAATGAATCAGTTTTTTTGAAAACCTATTTACGTTTAAAAATCGACCATTTCAGATGCTGTAAACGGGTTAATGTTTTATTGTATGTTTTGACATCTACTCAAGTTTGAGTTTTGCACAAATTGAGGTTTCAAATCAGTTGTCTTCTGCCTTACCTCTTTTTTCAGATCCAATGACAGACGTTGAGCAGGTGTATTGCATTTTAACCAAAGGTACTAATTCCCTTTTCGTTGAAGCCGTAGGCAAGATCAAGCCCTAATGAAAAATTATTCATCATTGTCTTTGGAGCCATCATCGCACCTCTCTGTGAAAATAACTGCTTTCACTGTGTCATTATTGGTGGCAATTGTTCTGAAAAACGGGCAAGGTCAAGCATTCGCCTGTGGCGAGAGATGTTGCCGTTCTATTAGAGCTATTTCTTCCTCGCTTGGGCTTCAGCCTCTTATCTTTGTAGCAGGGTTGAGACCTAAAATCTATTTAATGTCAATTTCTGCGCCATTTATCATTTGCCAGCTTTATCGTTCGAGCGTGTTGCATCTTTAAACGTTATTCATCTTTATCTTTGCCCCCTGATCAACAACTGGCAAACTAAAGTGTTTTATAAGAGCCATTGATTTGTATATAGCGGACACTAATGATGCATTGTTTTGAGATTTCTGCGTCTTTGATTTCCGATGGTTTCTCACAATGGTATTTCCCAAGAGTTTTTCCTTAACGGCAAACATTTATATCTTCATCAACCTCATCGTCCATCCCAGTTTCAGCTGAACGCACACCTTACTGCGTAAACAAAGTTCAAAGTAGATTTACCATGGTAGACACACATTTTTGGATCGCATTGTAAGCTTTTGTATGCATCACAATGCTAGAATTCAGATAAAGTAATACATGAATGATTTCTCATTTTTTGGGCTGGGAATTGGATAGATGTAAACTAAGATTAATCATAAAAGAATAAATGAGAAATACAATTCCAATGCTTGTTTTTATAACGTTTGTCAGGATGTCAAGTGAAGGCAAAGGAAAATAGTTTGATTACTGTAAAGATTTGCTGAGATATACGGTAGAGATCCATTCACAAGCAAAACCCATGCCGATAGAACAGAATTGGCTAGAACACGTTACTGAACAATTATTGATGCATCTTAAGTGATGGCGTCCTCGGGGCCAAAGATTGACTTTGCAATTCGACCAAACTGTAACAGTTATTCTTCAGTATGTGCGTTGGTGGTCTACCGCGTGTTCATCTCCCACAAGGGACTACTTTCATACAGGGGCTTCAATAAAACATGTCTGCGCTTGTGACGCCGGCTGTATTGTGGTAAATGAAGCGCAAATAAAACCCTGCATTTTACTTTCCAGCATGCAGCTGTTTCTGCAACCATAGACAATTTTAGCCCCGCATGTGAACATAATATACAATATCTCAAAACAGACTTGCAACACTCTCAGTTTCATCCAAAGGTGTGTGTATATACACATTTTTTGTCTTTTTTATAACCGTCCAATATTATAATTTCAACGTTATTTTAACGTTATTTCGACGTTCTTCCCTTGTTATTCAAATGAATTCATGTTTGTTTGAGAACGCTTCTTTGTCTTGCTTAGGTTCATCTTATTTCAGTATTTTATGGGTTTAAAATAGACATAATAAAATTAGATTTCACTCTTTTTTGATGATTTTAAGTGACAGGGATAGTACTTATTCAATTTTGCTGTATTCAAGGTAACATCACATGACTCATTTTTCATATTCAGCATGCTCTTTTATGAGGGACATTGCTCATTTGCATAAAAATGAAAATGTTATTATCTCACAATACACTTTCCAATGGTTTACTAATCTTTTTATTGTTTTTTCGAATGGAGTTGCATCACATCACCATCTTGTTTCATCATTCTTCATATCTGGAACCACGATAAAGTCGCAGAAAAACAACCTGGTTAAAAGTTTACAAGTTGTAACGTGACCTTCATATACCGACGAGAAGAAATCTGTTAGTTTTAATAAAACTCAACCCCGGGGAAATAAAGGAGGCTGTAGTTGAAGAAGCACCTGTATATCTGCCGGAGTGGGTTGGGTGGTGTAGTTTACTGCGCTCAATCTCTCCAGCGCACACCATTAGTTTTGTGGTTGAAGTGCCTTGGGCTTCTCCTCGTCCAACTTGAGTTTCCTTTACCGAGACAATGAACGTACATTCACATCCAGCGTCACACCTTGTGCTTTTTTTTTTAACCATTTATCCTGCGTGTCTTTGATTAGATGTTTGTGATGTCGTTTACTTGCAACAGATTTGAAGCCCCAACAAGAGTTACCTTATCCTTCAAGGACGGCTCGTGTCATGACATACCGCGTTGCGATCACCTCTGTATTGTGTATCAAGCGCCATGTGTTTGTTGTACCAGTCGACGGACTGCGTGATTTCATTTTAGTCCTTATAAATTTTGCAAGCAGGGGTGGACTGACCAGTAGGACATTCTGTAAAAGTACAGAACAGACGTCCCAGCGACCAGGACGCGATTAAAAATGCGAATGCACGCAACGCAATGTTGATAGATTGGGTGGAGGGCGGATGCCATCAAACATCCCCCACCCCCCCCACTCAACAGTATTGTTTGAGGGCCGATGCGGGCTGAATAATCCAGGGCCAAATTTACTTCCCAGTCCACCCGTTTGCAAGTATAATCTGCATTTCCAACTACAAATGTGAAGTACAGTTTTCAGCGAGTTGACAAACAATGCTGTTTTGGAAAGAGGCAATGTCTGCAAGGATTTGCATGTTTAACTGTGTAACAGAAATGCATTAGTGATCTCTGCAGGCGAGGTCACTGGCTCTCTTAATATCATTAATGAACGAAATACGCGAGCCGTGATTAAAATAAATAATGCAAATAGCCATGAAATCTCTATTGTTAGCTCACTTAAGGAAAGTCACCAGATTCATCGAACGGAAGGGGCTGCGTCAGCCACATCAAAACAGCCAGCAAATACCATTCTTAATGAGAGAAACGCTTGAGTCACATGATCTCGGGTCTAGCCGCTCCCGACCGCATGAGTGTGTAAAAAAGCAAATGTTCAAGTCTTTGTAGCTTCATTGTGTTTTGAGACTAAAATAATGAAATTGTGAAAAACATCCGCCGCAGATCTGACCGTAGATGCAGTAACCTGAACTCTGGGTGAAGATGAATGTGAGGAGGATGCGCGCCACATTATCAGCATGTTGAAGTGATTACACAGAATCCTGTGAAGTCAATGGAATTATTTTCTGAATGTTTATAGTAAACGTGGCATCCAGCTGGTAGGGAATAACTACACATTTGGGAGTTCACAGAGGAGCAGATGCCTCAGTCAGAAAACCAGCATTGTCTGACGAGAACAGCGTGAGGCCTTCGAGCCAGCGTGTCTGTCAGCTTCACTCGTTTTGAAATAAAAAATCGCTCTCGTTGAAAGTGTTTAGTTGACATAAATAAATAATGGGCGACTATTCTCATAAACACATCACATCCTTTTGTATGAATTATGGTTTCAAGTGCATTTACAGACTTGAGAGTTAATCTCACAGAATTTGTCAAGAACATTTCTGGTTCTTATTTCACTCCAAGTTGTGTCTGTGTGTGTGTTCACGCGTGTGTGTGTGTATGGTAGAGTGATTCTCAGAGTGTTCGTGTGTGCGTGTGTGTTCACGTGTGCTTGTATGGTAGAGTGATTCTCACTGTGATTGTCTGTGTTCATGTGTATTTGCATGTGCGTGTGTGTGTTTACATATGAATGTTTACTGTATATGTGTGAGTTTTTATATTTGTGTGTTTGTTTGCATGTGTGTGTGTGTATAAATGTGTGTTTCTGCAGGTGTTCATGTGTGTAACTGTACACGTGTGTGTGGATGGTAAAGTGATTCTCAGTGTGTTTGTGTGTTCACATGTGTGTGAATGGTAGAGTGATTCTCACTGTGATTGTCTGTGTTCATGTGTATTTGCATGTGCGTGTGTGTGTTTACATATGAATGTTTACTGTATATGTGTGAGTTTTTATATTTGTGTGTTTGTTTGCATGTGTGTGTGTGTATAAATGTGTGTTTCTGCAGGTGTTCATGTGTGTAACTGTACACGTGTGTGTGGATGGTAAAGTGATTCTCAGTGTGTTTGTGTGTTCACATGTGTGTGAATGGTAGAGTGATTCTCACTGTGATTGTCTGTGTTCATGTGTATTTGCATGTGCGTGTGTGTGTTTACATATGAATGTTTACTGTATATGTGTGAGTTTTTATATTTGTGTGTTTGTTTGCATGTGTGTGTGTGTATAAATGTGTGTTTCTGCAGGTGTTCATGTGTGTAACTGTACACGTGTGTGTGGATGGTAAAGTGATTCTCAGTGTGTTTGTGTGTTCATATGTGTGTGAATGGTAGAGTGATTCTCACTGTGATTGTCTGTGTTCATGTGTATTTGCATGTGCGTGTGTGTGTTTACATATGAATGTTTACTGTATATGTGTGAGTTTTTATATTTGTGTGTTTGTTTGCATGTGTGTGTGTGTATAAATGTGTGTTTCTGCAGGTGTTCATGTGTGTAACTGTACACGTGTGTGTGGATGGTAAAGTGATTCTCAGTGTGTTTGTGTGTTCACATGTGTGTGAATGGTAGAGTGATTCTCAGTGTGTTTGTGCGAACCAGTGTGTGTGTGTCTGTGAGTGTGTGTATACATATATATTAATGTATGTTATTGTGTTATATGTGAGTGCATTTATGTGTTTTATTGCATGTATGTATGTGTGCGTGTGTGTGTGTGTGTGTGTGTGTATACATGCGTGTGTATTGTGTTGTTTTAAATCTTTCAGTTTTTCATGCTGCAAAACGGCAATAAAACAACATCAAAGTACAGAACTGGATTGACAGGAAGACGATGATATAGTGTGACAAATAAAAGCCATGTGCAACAGTTTGTCTGCGGGTGTGAGAAGAAACTCTCCGAGACATCAACCGGTTGATAAAGGGTCCAGTCTTGAGCAGATCAAAAGAATTCTTACAACAAAAACCATTGTGAGAAACAGGCCGCACCTCATTTCCAACACCTGAACTACTGTTATCACTCATAATTACATCATTCTTGACACCATCACACACGTCTCACATGTCTCTGCAGAGACACAATTACAGCGTTGTGTCTAGTCATGTGGCATTATTAAATACATGTCATGCCATTTTAACAGCCAACGACGGCACAAAAAAGAATTTCTTTTACTCTTGCCGTGACCTTTTCTTTACTCTGAAACCGCAGATCTGGGTCCTCACATCCTACCAAAAATCAGCTGTCCGTCCCCATGGCGCGGTAAGTCATGCTTAAGAACCTCAGGCTGTGAAGCGCTGTGGAAGAAAATGACTCTCAGTGATCATATCTGCGCTCCGAGGATGAAAGCGAGACACAAAACCTTAAGCTGAAGCCGCAGAAGGATGAAAAACAGAAAATGCAGAGCTTGTTTTGTGGTCATGTAACATGAAATGAATCCTGTGTGCGTGCCTCCATGATTTCTTTCTTCCCCATCTGTCTCTGTCTCTCCGAGGATTGACGTGAAATGAAATGCTTCATGAATAGCTGAAGAAAAGGAACGGATCGATTTGATGTTACTTGCTTGAGAAACTCTATTATGTCGTTTCGTTTGGCACCGTTCGCATTCTCGATACAATACGACCTGATGAGCTCCACAAGCTTCTCTGCAAAATCACTTTTTCTCACTGAAATGCAAATATCTTTTGTTACTTTTTTAGTGACTGCGGCTTTGGGCAAATCCCAGCAGCGCTGCATTCGGTTTTAAAGCTTTGCCACATACGTCACAATGTTACCATGCGGGAGCCCTGCAATGCATTATGGGATTGCTTTCTTCCTACGTCCATTAAGACTTAAGTGTAAATCTTAATGTATGGCGACTGCGATTATTATCCCAACTCGGGGCGTGGTTGAAGTAGGGACGCTGTCAATCTTTATAAGGACATTGTGTCTGTAGACCAGGATTGACCATGCGTCTTGACTTATTTTTAGGGAAGTGTCTTACTTTGAGAGTCTCACAGGATGATCCGGTTGGGTGTATGCCGAGAGAAGAGCACACTTAATGACCTCAATCCCTAACTAGGCGTTTGTGCGACAGATAAGCAAGTTTGTACACAGATGGTGGAGGAGGAATTGAGCGGCTCATTTATCCATCTAATGCCCTGCTCCACCTCACCGGACGCACTCGCGTTTCTCAGGTCAGCTTGCTGAAAAAGCAATTATAAAACCAGCGATAAAGTTCATTGGTTTATCGCTAACAAGGCCGAAAAGATCGAAAAAGATATCGAAAAGATATATTGAATTCTGATGATGACTTGTGTGTTCAAAGTTCCCCTTTACAAGGTAATGGCGCCATTTCTCTCGTACTGCAAACTAGAATTATATTATTAACCGGCCCCTTCGGGGCGAGGAACAATTGCTGTAACATTTAAAGGGAGGGAACCTCTTAACCCAAGGCGTAATTAAATCGCTGTCATGTTGTAATTGAGCAATTTATCCATGTAAGTTAGATCATTTGCTTCTCACTGTAACGTTATTTAAACTGCTAGATGGCGTGCTTTTGGATTTCATCAGAGGTAAAACCCAGCAAAAATGCAGCTTGTGTGCTTTTTATAAAACATTAGTGAATGGAAAGGCGTATAATTTGACATGTAATGACACATATACAATGACAATCTTAAATGAAGGTCATCAAATCATTCCTCTCGTGCTTCTGTGTGTGTGTGTGTGTGTGTGTGTGTGTAGGTGTGTGTGGGCTCTGTGTTTTAGTTTTAACATGGTCCTTTAGAATCCCATTATAAAGAAAGATCACTGAATATTTCTCCTTGACGTCAATCAGATTAAACAGAGAGCTAACGGAAACTTTTGCTCAAGTCTCATCTGCATCTCAGATATTTCTCCTGAGAAAAAGAGTCTTTTTCTTTGAGTACAGATCAGTGTTTAACAATATCGAGAGTATCGTATAGACAGTTTTATTGAGCCAGGGTTAACTTCCAGTCTGTGTTTGCCTCGTGTCTTATAATATAACTATTTATGTTTAATTTTATTTATGTTAATATTCAATATATTGGTAATATTATTTTATTGTATATTCATTGTATTAATCAAACGATTTGTTGAATTTTGTTGGATATTCATTTGATTCAATATTTATTTAATAAATCGGTCCTGTAGTTTTGACGCATTTAAATTTCTACCGGAAGTTAAGTTGGGGTCAAATAAGCATGCATGCGCAGAAACGTTTGTTTATGTTGTTAAAATTAAACCATATTTAGAAATACAATACAATAATATACTGTATGTATCGCAGACTTTAGCAATATATTTTTTAATTAAATCTTTTTTTCATTTTTTATGTAATAAGAAATCAGTGTCAGATCTATAAAAAAAAGTAAAATTTTGTCAGATTTTTTTTTACTAATACCGTGAAGCAATCGTAACCGTAAACCCAATATTGTGAATCGTATTTAACGTGAGCCGAGCGTACCGTACGCCCCTAGTTTCAGAAGAGATCTTAATAATGTATCAAACTGATCTCAGATTTGTTATGTCTGCATTATAAATCTATATTATTGAAGATCTCAATATCAACTCAAACATTTTTCATCACATTTATCACATTTAGTTAAATTACAAAAACAATGCAGATAAATGTAAAAAAGATATCAACTGCACATGATCCCTTTTGACTTTTGACATGTAACTTAGTGCACAACAAAAGTCACTTCACTTCCATACAAATGGTCTCTCTTACTCTAAGTGGTGTTTCATTTATTAAAATGTGAATTGAATACTTTCTGTTTTTAGGTCAGGTAAAGTTTCCTCCACGTCCCGGCGGGTTCAATGGATCTAAAACATGCTTGAGCGTTGTTCTGTGGGTCATTGTGCTTCTCTTTCTGTGTATTATCTTAAAAGCGCCTGGCAAGCAGACAACGTTTCTTCTCTTCTCAATCTTCATCCTTTCCATTGCCCAAGACACTTTATCTGTGAGAATCGCAGGCTGTCGGCTCATGAGTGTAATTGATGAAGGAAAGTGTCTCTGCACCCATGCTGCATCACTGCGGCTCTTTCTGAGTTAGCATAATACAATTTCTAAGTGCAATGCGAACTCAGTACATTTTTGTACATTTGAAGTATTAATTATACTGTATGTAAGGGACATGTTAAGGATTTTAATGCACAACGTGGAGGCCAAGAACCACCCAGCACGAAGCAGATGTTATTGATGTCTACAGTTACATTTTTGATTTACTTATATCTGGCTAGAATACACTTCTCAAAATCTGAACATACTTTATTAACCTAGACATCAAACACTTGCAGAGTTTTTGAAAGCAAGACACTAAAGGACTCGGCATAGTCCAGCCGAATTGCACTTTCGTTCACTTTCTACGTTTTGGGGTAAACTGAAGCACGAAAACGTTGAAAGACGATATAGTGTTTTCAAACAATCCAACATTCCTGTTTCTGGAGGCGAGAATTTCATGACATTAGCAAATAGCCTCTGTGCACACGGCCAAAGATGTCTGCAACGCCACATTCAAAAGCATTCATGCTGCTTAAATGTTATCTTTATTCTTTATGTAGACCTTATCTGACCTCACCTCAGCTAAATAAAATGATGCGTTATTTCCTACAGACTGGGTGGCGCTACATAACACACCCACCATTACGTAACGGCCATGGACCAATGGTGGCTCCATGGTGTTTGCCGGCCAACACAAAGTTTCCCGGAGATCTGTTTGGACCAGATTTAGTTTGAATTCAGTTCAGAGACGGTCGTTTTTCAATTTCGAATGTATTATGTCGAGCCCTTAACTGATCAAATCTGCAGACTGGCACAGACTTTCTGCAACAAGTTTAGACTGAAAATCTGGGCAAAATCTGAGCAAAAGTCCTGTAGTGTGTAAGTGCCTTAACTGAAACTCCAATGCATTAAACGCTTTTAATGCACAACTTCCTGCCAATCAGAATCGAGTATTCAAACAAACCATGGTACCAAAGGTAAAAACCACTGATCTCTTTAAACGACTATAGGTGAAGCCACAGGAAGTGATCGCGCCGCCATCTTGTTATACCCAACTGACATCGAGCACCATTGACTTAGTCAAAATGTCGATTTAAAATTACCCGTTGTCAAGCTTCCCAAGAGCACAGTTCATTTATAGTGCACACGTATGTTTAAATGAACTGTTTCTTCTTATGTTTTTCCCAAATATTTTGTTTATTTTGGGCAGAACAGAAACATATAGAAATGGATGTATAGAAGATGAGTGTTTATTGCTCACTGTTGTATAAGCACAGATGTAAATGTTTTCTAATAAAGCTTCATGACTTAAAGAACTTACGGCCTCTTTTATTTTTCACATTTGTCATATGTTGAGGTGTCTGATCTGATATGAGTTACGCTGCTGTAATGAAAATGAATGTAACTCACTCTAATAAGAAGGAAAATTCCAGACTTGAAATAATTCACCATGTACATAGAAATGTGTGTTTTAAGACAGTAGTGTGAGACTTAGATATAAAAGGTGTTGTTTTACAGTTGATGTGATAAAATCCTATTCATACAATTGAATGTTTTGCCATACCAACATGGCGGCGGCACTGTAGCTTTAGAGTAATGACTTCATGAGCAATCCAGTCATTTATAGACTAGATCAGTGGTAAAAACACTACAGTTACTCTTAATTTCTCCAATTTTGTCCGAATGGTTATCCGAGGAACGTTCTTGTTGGGTTCTTTGCTGTGGAGAAAATTCTTCGTATATAAAAAAGCAAAAAAGCAATGTAAAAAAAATAAAAAACTTGAGAAAGAAAGAACATTGAGTAAATGAAGTGTAGAAAATTTTGAACAGTTTACTATAGTAAATAAAATAGTGTACTATTATTCTTTTTATGTGTTTCTGGCCTATCATTTCTGGCCTTTTGTTTATGGGTATGTTTAAATCTCTTACCCGTGCATAAAGTGTATTTCTATGGTACTGATGCTTGTATCTACTGTAGTATATTTAACGGTCTCATCTTATTGCTTGAATGAAGTGAGGTTTAAGTATATACACCATCAGTGCAGACGGGTCATTGGATAACTCAACATCAGGCCTCTGTTCTCTTTAATATTCATCGCTTATGAAAGGTGCCGGGTCATTAGCATAAGCAAATTGTTCAGGTGAGTGCATGTGTATACATATTGATAGAGTTAAATGGCATTTAGAAAAGATTGGAGGGTACTTGTGCATCATCTGGAATGGCAGTGTGATGCGGTACACGAGGAAGATTAGATAAAAGCCACTCCAGTGGGTTCAGGTCATCTGTGTCTGATGTCATTATATGATGTTATGATCACTTGCCCGGTCTCGGTGTTGATACTAGACGTAACTGACATGACCTTGCAGGCTGCCTGGCACCCAAAGGCGCAATTCTTCACTGGCTATGTGTTTGTGACACATTGACGTTAACGAAGGATCTGTAACAGTTTGGTTTAAATGCTACGTGTGGTTAATCCTTTCATCCATTTTTTTGTGCATTGGCTTGGATTATTAATTTTAAAGCTTTTAACACGGAGCAATAAGCCCTGATTTCACACCCTTCGGGTAGCCCGGCAGGTGTTTTGTTGAAGCAGGTCGAGGATTTTTCAAAATGTAAGAAGTCAGATGTGCTTCAGTCTGTGGCCACAGCGGGAGACATGCTGTTTCACATAAGCACATCCACACAAATCTTCTTTCTGCTTTTGCATTTCACAGCTATTATTCAGTCAAATGAAGCTGAACCTTTTACATCCTCAATGCATTCTGAGATTTTGAATATTTTGATTTATTGTTATTCAAGCAGAGGCTCCAACTTCTCAGTCTCTGTGTTTCAATTAAGTCTCAACTTAGTCTCTTTTCTTCTAGAATTTCTCAGGAGAAATAAATGCAAAAACAAATGAGAGTGTAATTGTGTAAACACATGAAGAGTGTGAAGGTGTAAATGAATGTAGATTGTAGAAATAGAATAATTTTGATTTGAGTTAATGTGATGAGAAATGTTCAAACTAATATTGACTTCTGATTGCGATACAAATCAGATCTCAGCTTGACAAATTGTTGACTATTTTTTCTTCAGGAGAAATTTTTGAGACGCATGATGAGACTCAAGCCAAAGTTTCCATTTCCTCTCCATTTGATCTTTAGAAGCAGGGGCACAATTCCTGGGGGGCACTGAGGGGACACGCCCTCCTCACTTTTTGTAACCTTCCTCTTCAATTTAATGCTTCATTTTTACAAAGCGTCTATTCACCCCCGCAGAAGCTCTTACACTAGCTCCGCCCACTAGTATCTGATTGAAACAGTGAAAGAGTAAGAAAGACAAGGATTTAAACTGAGGCTGTGTCCGAAAACACATATTGTGACAGTACGTACTGAATTTCAAAAAGTATCTACCTATCGGCCGTTAAAACAGTACGTTCTATATAGTATGAGTGTGAGTAATATAAATACATTTCTGACATACGTCGTCCACCATGTTTTATGGTCATGTGACCCGTATGCTCTTTTTACCTTTGACGCCTGCATGTGAGTGTTGATAAAAACTAGTGCTGTCAATCAATTAAAATAATGACTCTGACTAATCAGATATTTTAATCATGATTAATCGCACATGACAATAATATTTTTAAATATACTTTAACATTCGAATAATTCACACTTAATCTTCAGATTGATGTAGAAACAACAGATTTCTTTAACAGCGTCATTTTATGAATGAAAGCAAACATTCTTATATAAGTACTGTAACTGATGTCTATATTGATTATTTTGATATTAATTATAGCCATTCAACAGTACAATTGAGAGCTATCATGTAGGAAATATACAGACATTAAAGGAAGTTCTCAAACTCTTTACAGTCTTTAATGCTAAATTAAAAATTAAATGCAGAAGACTTCTCGTTAAAGCTACAAAATCACATTGATTTCTTCTTTTATTTTGTTCTTTGTTTAACATTAGTGACAGGAGTCACAGGAGCACGTTTAAGAGCTGTCTCACCACGCAGATCTGACTGTCACCACACTCTTTGCATTCATTTAAGATTTTATTTTACACTGAAGTCTGTGCTTGAGAAAATTCTTGACAAAACAGGCTTTCTTGAAACTTTATTGGAAGAGGCTACCCCTGGTTCAGGTTAAGATTAGGGGTATGTGCGGCTTTATTATTCCAATAAGTTAGCATCCTTTTAACATTTGTAATAAATATAATCATTTACAGTCATTTACACTAAGTCCTGCTCCTGATGCATAATTGGCCGGCGTTAATTGTGCTTTCTCATCTCATAAGCAATTCATGAAACAAATTGAACGAGAAGTTATGTTTTTATTATTATCACTTTTATTTTGATAAAACATTGCATGTTAAAATGTTAGGCTACTTTCTAGCTGAAGTTTTATTGGACTATTACCCAACACTTAGTTTTGGTCCTCTCCATTTGTCAGATCAGAGTTGCGCCCTAGGAGGATTTCTTATTGTATTTCAGTTTGTTACAATGAACCCATTTTTATTACTTTATTACCATTTGAAAAGTTCCTCTAGAATTTGCAAAACCAGTTTGTCTTTGGATAATAAAGTATTTTATCTTTTTATTAAATATTTTGAGATTTAGTTCTGTATTTTACATCCACTGTACTTGTTCTGCGCTTACTCTTACATTTAAATGACATTTCTCCATCATTTGAGTTATATTAGCTGTGTATTATTCTGTTGATATGTTTTGTTTACAGACTTGCTGCATCTACACAGCAAGATCCACATTTCTAGTTTTCTAGACTCAAGTCTTCTCTGTTAAGGTCACTCTACAGTAAATAGTTATTTACCAAATTTTTTAATTTCTAAAGTATATATTTTATTTGTGCCCTGCGATGGGTTGGCACTCCATCCAGGGTGTATCCTGCCTTGATGCCCGATGACTCCTGAGATAGGCACAGGCTCCCCGTGACCCGAGGTAGCTCGGATAAGCGGTAGAAAATGGAATGGAATGGAATATATTTTATTTCATTGAATAAATTATAGTTATATTGTCAAAGCCCTAAAGAAGACAATTAATCACCTTAATCGCAATTATTTTACAGACAATTTATTGCCAAATTTGATCATCGTGACAGCCATAGTATGATGTACATTTCTAATCTTTGAGTCCCATCATCATTGTGATCACTTTGCCTTGAAGTGGACGCCGCTGTGACAGTGGCCTGTAATGCAGACTGCACAGAATCCCAGCTGAACACTCATCGTTTCACGCCGGCACAACCATATGCAGCCGTCTAATCTGAATTAATCATGCCCACTTGTAAAGCAACTTCACACTAAAAATGTGAAGTCTCTACAGGTCTCCAGTAATCATGGCGGACACGGCCTCGTCGCTGAGAGATGCATTAGTGCCTCATATATTCATTATGCAGACGGAAGCTCGGGTTCTACATCTAGTCAACAGTCTCTCTGTCTGTGTCTACATGGACAGTTACCTACTGAGGGTGCCAGTGATGTAGCAGGAGAGCTTTTGTCTGCAAACAAAGTGTAGCGTAAGATATGAAAAAAGAAAGTTTGGGGTAAAACTTGTTTTTAGATGGAGCTCGCATTCATGAAATGAATTTCATTTAAAGAGACAGTACACCCAAAAATAAAAATTCTGTCATCATTTGCTCACCCTTAAATTGTTCCAAACATGTATAAATGTCTTTGTTCTGATTCTGATGAGAACATAGAAAGACGTTTAGACGTATGCTTGTAACCAAACAGTTCTTGGTCACCATACCTTTGTAGGAAAAATGAAATGGTGATCAAACGTGCCCCAGGACTGTTTGCTGTCATACATTCTTCAAAATATCTTCTTTTGTGTTTAACAAAACAAAGGAAAATCCAACTACGTTTTCATTTTTGAGTGAACTGTTCTGTTATGTGCTTACAATTGACATTCTGTATTTATAGTGCACTTTGGATTCTGGGATTGCCTTAAAATAAAGGATACGCCTGAATCTGCCTTATAATTTTCCTGAATTAAAATATCTTGACTCGCTATCCTGATTTGACTTCACATTTCTGCTTCGTTGTTCTCTATTTCGAAGTCTTAGTTCATTCTTAAAACTACTGACAGGCACATCATGTCTGAGCAATCGTGACCTCACGACTCCACAAATGTGCAAATGAGAAAGCAGGTCACCCATTTCCAAAGAACTTTTCAAGTGTCTACACAATAAGGAGCATAAACCTTGCCAGGGCACTGCCAGGCGTCTGTCCTCGTCTCCATCCGACATTGATTTACATTGGACCACGGCCATGAGTGACTTAGTGTTTACAAAAGAAGATCAAGCTGTCCCAAGCTTAAAATGACTCGTGTGGCTCATCTCTTAAATCAAAAACCCATCAAAAAGTTCCAGTATACCAACGCAGTGTTATCAGTATAAGCCGTATACCTGGGAATAAAGAAGCGAGTTTGTCATTAAGTATTACTGAGAGCCGAGCGTCACTATCAGATGGAGAACTTTCATCTGCGTGCCGCAGTGCTTCAAGTCGACAAGAAGTACATCAGAGTCGTGCAGACTTTGGCGATGGTGAATGTGCCGTATTAAATATTAAGAGTCCTCGGGGATATAATTGGAATAAATCGGGCACGTCTTGTATACTAAATAATTTAAAGGAGGTATTCCATAGATGATAAAAGGGGGCTATATTATTAACTTTATGAGGAAATGTATCTCCTTAACACCGCTGGAGAGAAAAGTTTACAACTTCAACATTTTAGATATAGAAGCGGAACCTGTGTTTTTTATTCTTTCATAGCGCATGGAAACCAAAACTTATGTCATATTTGAGATGATTAATGTTAGATGTATGCAATTTAGTTCCCTACGGTTTTTTACATAACTAAGTAAACCCCCCACTAGGGGGTTGTTGGCTGGTTGCCAGGGCATTGCTATGCGGTTGCTAGGATGTTCTAAGTGGTTGTTCACTGGACCATGTCAGAAGACTTGTGTGATTTTCGGCTGTCTAGATTTGACTCTGTGCCCAACTGCGAGAAAAACTGCAAGTTTTACAGGAATAAGTACGTACTGAGTGTGTTATTAACTTTTGCATCTGTCGACCTATATTATTGTGTTTGAGATTAAAATCAAGAGCATGTTGTTTTCACACATTCATTTTTGTCCTATAGGAAAAAATGTATACCAATAAAGCAGCCCGCCTCTCCTCATCTCTGCTTTTCTTCTCATCACTTCCTCTCTTATCTTCTCTTAATCTCGTCTCATCTCCTTTCCTCACATTTCCTCTTCTTTCCTCTTCTCTTTTGTCTCCTCCGGTCTACGCTCTAAAAATTGTTGGGCCAATTCAACCACACTTTGGGTCAAAACTGGACCAACCCAACAATTGTGTTGTAAATTAAAGGAGTAGTTCAGTTTCAAAATACACTTTCATGATAATTTGACCACCCCCATGTCATCTAAGATGTTTATGTATTTATTTCATTAGTGGAAAAGAAATGAAGGTTTTTGATGGAAACATTCCAGGATTTTTCTCCATTTAGTGGACTTCAATGGACTCTGAACGGTTGAAGATCAAAATGAGCTTCGAAGTTTTTCAAACCATACCAGACAATGAAAAAGGTCTTATCTAGAGAAGCGATCAGTCATTTAAAACAAATAAAAAAGTGTATACTTTATAAACACAAATGCTCGCCTCGCTCTGTTCTGCGATGCACGTACTTGACTTCACGTAATAACGTTGAAAACGTGAAACTCGGTACGTCCGCCTTTTCAACATAATTACGTATTTTGTAAAGTTTTGAATATTTTTTTTTAAAGACCGATCGTTTCACTAGATAAGACCTTTATTCATTGTATTGTATTTGTTGTACCTTTATTTGTTTGTTGTCCGTTCATTCCTCAGGAAGATCAGTCTTAATCTTTCAGACATAAATGTAAGTGTAGTGGTGAGCAGTTATTCTATTCAATGTGCCAACATTTCCTCACAGTTTATTCAGCGGCCCTCTCCCAGCGCCACATCACAGTAAATCTTAAGAAGACTCGCTGCTTAACATGGTAAATAATTAAGCACTCTTTGTTCTTTTAGTTTTCTCAAGACTTTTCTCAAGCAGTAGAGTTTAAAAGATTACTCCCAGAAATAATAGTAGCTCTTCATTTGAGAACTCAATTACCTTTATTCATTTTTGCTTATGTAAATGTAGTTAGATTTAAAGTAGACGCATGTCCTCAGTGAACTGTGTCACTCAACGACATGATGCGTCATTTTGTTTGTGCATTAATTCAGGGTGCATCGCAAACCTCAATGCAAGTGCATATAATGCGTCGAAGATGTGGGATGAACATCCATATTTAAGCTTTCAGAGAGAGCCACCGCTGATCCCCATTACAGTCAAGATAAACGCCACCGTTTCTTCAGTACAACAGATTTACTTGTGAAAAACTGGATATGCGGTGTAAGACATACATGCTTTTTATCCGACATTGCGATAAACTTTCAGACTGTACGTCTCTATGCATGCATATGTTATTCATGTTTTTATTCAAATACAGTGATCACATAATTGTACACGTTCATTTTATTCTTGCATCTTACAACAGTGACATCTTAAAAACATGTCTTGACAAGGTGATTTTCCTAAAGAGCATTGCTTTAAAATCACAAACCTTCTCTCTCTCAGAGGACTGAAGGTCCCATCAAGACCATTATTGTTAAATTAAATTAATCTTTCTCATTTAATGCTTGGTTGCTAAGAGGAAAGTCATTATGACAGCAACATTGATTTTTTAGCAAAGATGGTTTGTAGGTTAACCAGTCGTTTTGCAGTCGACACCCATGATGAGGTGCTTCTTCAGGCAGAACCTTCAGTATTTAGTCTGGAAAACCTGATTTTAACCTGAGTTACACGGCGTACAAGTTCATAACAGAAAAAACAAAAGCAACACGTAACAAGGCGATTCACAACGTAATAATACATAAATGCTGTTGATTGATATTACGCAGTACATCTCTGATCCTTCTTGACATGTGGAACAAACCACGTATCACAACATGAGGTCCAAAGAAGCAACAGTTCTACCAGAAAGACTCGGAAGACCAATGTTGAGTATTCAACATTTATTTGACAGCTGATATACAGAATATATATGGTTATAATAAAGATGGTAATAGTTCTTTGGAGTAGCCCTGTTCGTGGCTCGCATCCAGAGGGCCAAGAAGTCCTCCACTTCCCGCCTTGAGATGGTAAGGCGGGGGCGTAGCCAACCCCAGACAATGGTCATATGCTTACCTCTGGAGCGGGGCCTACCCCCCCAAAAGAAAAAGAAATGATTTCTACTCACCTGCTGGTTGGAGTCTCTAGTAGTACCTGCAGAACGATATTAAATGCAAATGTTAATGAAATAAACAATTTACCGGTCGCTGGCCGTGATTACACTGAGACGAGGCCCGGATAGGCCACAACATATAGACGAGGCCTCGATGGGCCACAGCACTGACAAGGCTGACGAGAGGCCCCAGTGACAGAATCTCCCGATAGGCCACGACACTGACGAGGCCCCAATGGGCCACAACACTGAGACACAGCCCCGACGGGGCACAACACTGAGACAAGGCCCCAATAGGCCATAACACTGACATGCCCCGAGGGGCCACAACATTGATGAGGCCCGTACAGCCCTTCTTTTGACAAGGCCCCGATAGGCCACAACCACTGACAAGGCCGACGAGAGGCCCCAGTGACAGAAGGCCCTGATAGGCCACAACACTGACAAGGCCCCGATAGGCCATAACACTGACATGCCCCGAGGGGCCACAACATTGATGAGGCCCGTACAGCCCTTCTTTTGACAAGGCCCCGATAGGCCACAACCACTGACAAGGCCGACGAGAGGCCCCAGTGACAGAAGGCCCTGATAGGCCACAACACTGACAAGGCCCCGATAGGCCACAACATTGAAACGCAGCCCTGATAGGGCACACACTGAGACGAGGCCCGCTGGGCCACAACACTGACAAGGCCCCGATGGGCCACAACATTGATGAGGCCCGTACAGCCCTTCTTTTGACAAGGCCCCGATAGGCCACAACCACTGACAAGGCCGACGAGAGGCCCCAGTGACAGAAGGCACCGATAGGCCACAACACTGACAAGGCCCCGATAGGCCACAACATTGAAACGCAGCCTTGATAGGGCACAACACTGAGACGAGGCCCGCTGGGCCACAACACTGAACAGGCCTTGGTAGGCCATAACACACCACCACCAGTATTTGCAAGATTTACCTGAATCTTAGACGGATAGGGCTCGTTGAGCTGCCGTGATGGTAGAGGAGTCCAGTCTTATTAAGACTCATAAGCATAGGATAACCATCTACCTGTCCATTTAATGTTCCCCTTGGACTTCCGTGTTCGACTGCGGTAGTGTTCCGATCCTGAAGGAGTGTCGGTATACAGAAGGGGCGCACATCGAGATGACGCCTGGATCTTGGCGGGATAGGGCTTGTTGAGCTGTTGTGATGTTTTCCATTGGAATTCCGCGTTCAGCCCAGGTTGTGGCTGCTCTGATCCTTGGTCTTGACTTGAAAGAGCTTGTTGGGCTTCCATGATGATTTTGGAGTCAGGTCTTATGTAGGGTTTAAATGCAGACGACAAACATCTGCACACCAGCTTTGTTGAAATCCTCACTCTGCAGCTTCGTAGCTGCTCCGATCCTGAAGTATTGTCTGGTATAGGAGGGGTTATAGATCGCTTGTTCTTAATCAAGCTTACGTGGCAGGTGCTCTGTTAAGTAAAATATAAGAGTGGGAAAGAATAATGCGACCATCTTTAAATATAGCGTCAGTGAAGTTGTGGGCCGGGACGATAGACAGATGCTTGGATAGCCATGACGTGAAGATGGGACCATGATACCCGGAACAAAAGGCTTTATGACTGATAACGAACGTATCGAATAATAATGAATGAGAAAACTGGACGCCACCACCACCAGTTGATGCACAAAATACTTAAGAGGAGATGAACATAAACTCACCGAATCACGTTGCTTCGACTGCGGACATAGGAAGGGGTAAGTGGCGATCATTTATGTTTCATGTTTGAAGGTGATTGGTTGGGAGTTGATTGGCAATGAGTGATGAAGGATTGAGTCTTCCTGGCAGAACTAGCGCTGGAGCTATATTTCCAACAGTTACATGGATGAATTTGGCAAAGTATTTTATCCTCAGTGCATACAAGGTACATTTTATCATCTTGTTTGTTTCATTGACATCTCATCATCTTCGCTTTGCTCTTCCAGTTGAAATGCAACACAAAATGAGAAAGAGGAGACTGATCTCAGAACTGTATGCACAGACTATGCTCATTGGTAAAAACTCACGAGCTTCGCAGACCCTAATCACATGCACCTATCTTCTAAACAGTGGTAACCACAAAACTGAAAAATATGTCAAACTCTTCTAAATATCTATGAGAAGTGAACATTAAACACTATCAAGTCTTTAACTTTACTAAAAACATATAAAAACATAATATTTTAAAAAATCTACTCTCCTAATGCATTCTGGCGCAAAGCAAGCTGGGAATCTTTTCTGTGTACAGGCAGGATCTGCTCTCCACTGTCTCTCGCTGGTGTAGTAAAGAAATTGCTTCGCTTGCCGCTACTTGCTTGATTTAAGTAAAATCTACTAAATTAAGTAAGTTGTTTTATTTCCCCTGCAAGTAATCGTAACTTAATAAAAACTACTAATATGTATACATTTTGACAACTGAGTAAAGTTAACAAATAATTTGTAAGTAAGGACAACAATTAGATTTTACAGTTTACAAAGTTTATCGTCTCCTAAAAACACGTTCTTTTTTTTGTCACATCCATAAGGCATATTTATTTCTCTATTTAAAAAAAAAAAAATTCATAGACTGACATTTTTCGATGTTTTGACTCTATCAACAAGGGTTCAGTAAAATATAAACAGATGGTTCAATATAATTGTAACAAATTCATTCTCTGAACAATTTTATGTCACGCCCATAACGCAAAATGTCACGTCCATAACACTGGAATTGCCCATTTCTCATATCAAACACTCTAAAAGCCAAAACATTAAAACACTAAAACATTTTTTAAACGGCATTCACTAAACCTCAGAATCATTTGGCGAAATCAAACCACTTCGTAAACTAAGAACACATTTATTACACTTAGTTACATAATTCTGTACATTAAACAACTGTGTTGTATTTGTGATTCTTTTTGCAACTTTTTTACTTTTTGCAACTTTTTTCACATTCAAGAACCCAGTGTACCTCTGTGTCAAATGTGTTTTAGTGAGAGAGTGAGGTTTGAGTTTCGCTTGTCAACACTGTCAGAAATTATTTGTGAATTTCAGGTTGTTTCTCCTGTAGACATGAGGTCAGTAGCTTGCACCACACCAGAAAATAATCGTTTCTACAGTTTATTCTGCTTAAAATACTTTGAATTCCTTCAATAAGGATATTTTTTTAAAATAGTAACATATCTGACACATTTATGAATCACATCGGCAAACATAGATTGACCTGCACTGAAAACACACATTTTGTTGTGGAAAAAGACAAAATGCTTTTAAAGCCTGTTTTGTTCCAGCATTCAAAATATATTTATTCTCTTGTTGATGATAAAACAACATTGTTAAACAACGCTGTGAATATTATGAATCTTATATCCTTTTTATTTGGCTATTACATTTCCTTGAGGCCAAGCCATTAGACCGCTTTACAAAGCAAGATATAGCATCCTTGATTTCATTCTCTGTGATAAATAGAGATATTAATATGAGTTCATTTCAAAACGTGTTTTGGATTGTAATGAATTGCATTAGTTTACATCATCACTTAAATATGAAGATAGAAGCTCCCAGGATGTATTTTACACACGTTTAAGTGAATATTTATGCATTGTAGGTAAGTTTTTAAAAAGATTAAATGTTTAAGGAAAATAGTGGCGACCAGACTTGTTTATTTTCCACTGAACGTTACTTTACTGTTTTCCAGTTCTCAGGTCTTACATTGATGGTTCATATGATTACCAACAAACAAAGAAACGCTAAATGAATATCAAATAGATGGGCTGTGAAGAAGCTTCAGTGGACATTCATAAATACACAAAAAGATACCCGAAAGGCATTTTAGTTGTGCCACCCAGCCCTTGGATCTACATATGCAAATACACATGACAGGTGCATGAGTGTGAAACGAGAGCACACGTGATATATTCACTTATGAGAGTCATGTTTACACATGGAATTATGTTTACATACATTGATGATGCTGAGAATCTCAGGGTGAGATGGCAGATGGTATTTCTCAGGAGTCAAATTAACCATTGCTTTCATCAAAAGCCAGTGGATTGCGTGTGTGTACATGTATGTGTAATCGTGTGTGTGAATGTGTTGTGTGTGGCAGTGTGTGCGTGTCTATGTGTGTGTGCATACCTGCATGAAAATTTGATCATTGCCTCTGCCGGATGTGCTTCACCTTTGGTTCATTAACAAAACCTGGTAGATGAGAAGTGTTTGATGTATCAGATGAAGCAACAGTAATCTGCCGGAGCCGCTGGGGTGGTGGGCTTTGTAGGGTGATAATCTGCTTTGATTCAAACTCATTATCTTGTATAATTACTGCAGCGAATCTTTTAGCACTGTGGTGAAGTGCAGTTGACGGGAACATGACGGGTTAAATTATGAGGTCAAAGTCATTTCAGTGATTTCCAGTAAGTCACAGGTAATGCATTTACTGGCACAGAATATCTGCAATATAAATATAGATTCTCAGAAATTGCCTCTGTGATGGCCAACAGATCTTCAAAACTAACCCAAGACTCGTCTTAAAAGAAAACATGACGAAGGTTTATTTCATTATTAGTAGGCCTACCAGTAAGAAAAAAATGGGAAAGGCTTTTAACGGTGATCCGCTGCTTATGAGCGCCTCCCTTCTAATAAAATGATATAATAATCTAACTCGTGCTATAATCCTTGATTGACAGGACAGATGTTTTGGGGGTTAACTGATATTTTTCAGAGTCAGAAGTGTGAGAAATGTGTGTGTGATGAGAGTTTGAGAAGAGACGTCAACAATGTGTCAAACTGAGATCAGATTTGTCTCGTCTGCAATCAAAAGTCAATATTAGTGAAGATCTCAATATCAACTCAAACATTTCTCATCACATTTACTCAAATCCACATTATTAAACTTTTAAGCAATATCGTTTTCCTCTGGAGTAGATTGTTAAATATACTTCTTAAAGAGTACCTAGCATATGTTTTTTTTAGGCCCTACTTTGGTTTATGGAGTGGCCAACAACAAGTGTATGTAAATACAATGTGTTTAAACTCTATAATGTCAGAATAATAAGCAGTTATTCGTGCCTTACTTCTTGACTGACTCTCAAATGATTCATTCCGCGATTCATCCGACTAGGCCCGCCTACCCGGTAACCTTGTGTCATGTGATTGGTCAGATGGTGTGGTCTGTTGTTATTGGTCAAACGCGTTCATCATTTGTCGCCATTGGAACCCCACTACCATCATCACAGGATTACGGTTTACATGTGGTTGGATGTCATGTATATTATATGTGTAGCTAGACATGGCGGCGATTTTACCGGACCAATTTGAGTCTGACGAGGAAGAAGACGCTAATCCACAACAAACTCCACCACGACTGGAGCAGGATGTTTGTCAGTGACGAGTGACAACTCTTGTCATAAGAACACCCAGTGTGACAACACGCATGTTGTGCTTTTGCTCATCAATTAAATAAAAGATTATTTTATTTCGATTATTTTTATTTTATTACGAAGACACGTGCGGCCAATGTGTCAACATGCAAAGGTAATAGCCAGATAAACAAACTGTAACACCGCAGAAATTATGGTACATGCTAATGTATATGCATTATATGCATTAGCTAAACACAGACATGAGGTAAGAAAATATTTCTTGAAGTTAAGACAAAAATGAAAAGTCACACTTACAGGTTGTGATTCGGTGGAGCTAACAGGTCCAAACAGAGTTGGTATTGCCCCTCTTTCAAGGATCGTCGTTTCACATACCCTTCAATGAACGCGCCAAGATTATTAAAGCAATGTTCGGTGAAATGATGCGCGCATAGTTAAACTCTGGGGTTATACTCCTTTGGTGTATTGTTTGAAAAATGAATTGTAACCATTTTTTCCTCAGACGTTCTTCCTTTAGTAGTTGAAATAAGACCGTAGAGGTTCACACCGTAGAACACAGACTCTAGACATGATACACACGCATCACGAACGAGTGACAATGTTTGGGGGAGGAGAGATAAGTTTTTGCGGCAGTCTCAGCAAAATGTAGGTGGGGACTATGTATAGTGACGTAGATACGCAGGTGAACTATTCCACGTCTCGTTTGTGTGATTCAGAGTCGACTCCCATTTTTACAAGCAAATAACTTTGTTATTTATTCACCTTCGGACTTACAACTTGACAGACAGCTTACTTTCAAACACGGCAACAGAACAGACTGCATGAAATGTCATTTTCATGATCTCATGCTACCTACTCTTTAATGGCTTTATAGTAAGCTGATATTACAACTGAACAATCAATCCAACCATTAGTGTTCAGAATCTATTATGCTTAAATCTGTGTTCAGTCTTTAGTATGACGTGACGTTCTTTACAGAAGTCTATCGCAGTGAGCACTGCTCATTTTAGAAGTACAGCGTGTTGTGTAATATTCAACAGCACCGAGGGCAATTTCGGGACCATAAGTCTATGTCAAAAGTGCCAGCATCCCCCTGTTCATTCGTTAATTACCAAGAACCTCATACATTTTCAGCCCGTCATGTCTGGGCGAGTTCAGGTCCCAGTACAATTTTAGACCTTTTTGAACATCCATCTGGTGGAGAAGAAAGCCCGTCCACCCAATTATGAAATATGCTGATACGTTCAGGATCCAAATTGTCTGTTTGTTCCTGTAGGATTGTTGATGTGCAAGCTTGCATATCAATGTCAGCAATGAAAGGGACAGTGCAATCTAACAATTTAATGCACTGTACATTTCATTAAAAAAACATTGTTTGTCAAATGCGTACATTTAGATTAATATCCGATTGTGTGGATTTAATGCAGTGGCCACGACACAAATTGTATCGTTATGCAAGCTTGTGTTATTTATTTTATCCATAATGATAGCTTTCGGGTGTAACGTTAGTGATGTCATGAATTGTCATGGTGACTACGCAATTTTATTGTGAAATTGCATAAATGTCTTGTTATGATCAGCGAGCCGTGCATTCTGTTATTTTTTTCGGACACTCTCGGGAGTTTCTCTAAGTCTTATGGTGAGTCACGATGTGCTGCTATTGTATTGAATGTTATTATCCTCTCTTGTGTTCCACAGATGAAAGAAAGTCAAAGTTTGGGATGACACGAGGAAGAGAAAAACAGGACAGAATTTCAATTTACTACTTAAAAGAGGCTGCATCTTATACAGGAGTAATATAAACACAGAGAATATGTCAACCAAATATTTGAAATAATTAATCATAATAACCCTAACCCTATTTTCAGGTAGTTTTGTAAACTTATATTTTCTGAATATATAAACGTGATAGTAACATGAATTTGATCATTTATGTTTATAAAAATGATCTTTTATCTGTGATATAAAATGAACTGCAAATGCAAAAAAAAAAACGTTTCAGAAATGAATCTGCATTGAAAATGTATCTGACCGAAAAAGCTTTAATAATCTACACATTGATATACAAAAAACAGCCCATTAGAAAACTTGTGAAATACTGTCAATGTCCAACTTGCTCTCATACGCATTGGTAACTATTTAATGAGCCGGCTTAATCCTTTGATTTTGTTTGTTGTGAATCGTACAAAAGCGAACCCTTACCAGGAAAAAGCAATACTGAAGCCCCGCCCCTAACCCTCACATCACTGGGACAAAAGTGAATCGTACTAAATCTACGAATGAGATTGTACGATATCATACAAAGTAGCCAAATTTCCCAATTTTGTGAGTAATCCTTTTACATTTCTTACAGTGGATCTTGATTTAAATGCAGTTTTGGGAGTTTTTTCTCATGTTCAGTGAAGCCAGACATGATTTTATACTGTTAGAACTCTCTTCACATTAGCTGCACATTCAATGACTTTGCCTGTAAGACTGTGAATACACTTTGACAGCCGAAAGCCACCATAGTGTTGGCAAAAAGAAATATTTATCAAAAGTTTTACATATCTAGGACGTGTTACGTTCAGTGTGTTCTTTTTTGCTCATCTCTAAGCTCTGGCTGATATCTGTGAATATTGTTTCACGTGTAGTTTTATATTTATGCCAGGGGACTCGCCATAACTGCTTTACAGAAATGTGTTTTTTTAAAATCGAATTACAAATAAATACGCATGGCTTACAATAGCTATCCTGCTATTCCATAAGCCAGCATTATTGTTCATTTATATTTAACACGGATGAATGTCCGGCATGAAGCAGCAAGGGACACCCAGCAGTTTTCTTTTCTTTCTTCAAAAGGACTCATTTGACGCATTCAAAAGCATTATAAAACATCCTATATACTGTACGCACATGGGTTGGCACATGTGTGAGTCATAAATTGGATTCTGCATTGATGTTTAACATTGCTCGGCAACCATAAAATTAAGCCTTCAATTTCACTAACAAGCTACATTACTTAATGGACGCATTTCACGACCTGCCTTACGACATCTCTTTACCGCGGTAAGATGACTGGAACCTCTGGTGGCTTGTTGTGTCATCATCCAGCAGATCAAGTTCTTCTGTAAGACTATGTGAGCGGGCTGTCTGCCAGTTCTGCCCAAATGTTCTTGCCAGATTTATTATAACAAAATGCTATAGGCACCTTCATTGACATTTCACATGATTCAGCAGCAAGCTGTCACTTCAACCGCTGTTACCGTCCACGACTTCGCCATCTGCAGCTAATCAGATAAATGCTACATGAAATCGCAGCAGGTTTCCATCTTTTTTCATTACCTCTCCATTCTGCTTTTCTTCTGTGAACGTGCAGCCGTGTGTTGCCTCGGTTATGTCAATGTAGTCTCAAATATTTTACGAGAAGGTGATTATGTATTAATTCGTCTGATGCGGATTTATATTATAATTTTTTTGTATAATAATTGTATTAAATCAACAATTTGTTAAATGGGTCTTGTAGTTTGGTTGCATCGAAAGAAACAGTAACGTATATTGATATCTAGTGGTTGAGCTTGGTATCGCTACTATTATTATTACTTATGTGTACCGGAAGTTAAGGGCAGTCTATGAACGCGTGCATGCGCAGTAATGTTTGTTGATGTTGTTGCTTTGAAACCGTTTATAATTTTATGTGTTTCATTTTTGTCTCTAAGCACAACCACCACTGGTTCACTTTGGGAAATCTTCCATGAAAACGTTCCACATTTTACGAATTCACACTAAGTTGCTAAAAGTAAAACAGTTACGAAGTGCCATGAGATTGTGTTGCCTATGTTCATGTAATAACTTAAAAATTTCTTATCAAAGTCAAGGATATTTTAAATACTGTATATGTAATGTAGCAAGTATAATAACATCATTGTGCAAGTAGTTTACTACTTTTTAGTTTATAAAAGTATACTTGTGAGTCATATTTAAGTGTAGAAAATAGTAGCAAGCTTGCTCAAAACTAATACATTAATTTTTTTTTTACTGCAACTACAAGTAAATTTATAGGTAAAGTATATGTGAACTTTACATCATTCTTATAATTTAATGTATATATATTAGTTTTAATGTCACAACGTAAATGCATAGACCAAGCATAGACCAAATATACTCAGACTTTTCAGTCAGAATAAGTCAAGTACACTTTTAAGTGTGTGTTAAGTATATTTCTGAGAAGTTGCTTACTTGGTTTCGTTTGGATGACACAAAGCACACTTAATTGAATTTCTTTTGTACCGGTACTGAATAGTTTACCTCACCAGGGAAATGTTTGGACACACTTTATCAAATGTATGTGTTTTTTACTCGAAACTTATTTTTATCTTCTTGATATAAGTTTGGTAGACAAATATAAATTGTGTTTGTGTTTGAATTTCTTTTCACAACACTAAACTTTTGATGATTACTTATTTGAAATAGAAGAGATGACGACAGATCTTTTCTCCTGTAAATGTGGTGATTTTGCATTTCTTGTCCCAAGTTTTTGTCCAAATGCATTTGGCAGGAAGTCAGTCGCTGTTTCATCGTGTGTCATGGGATACAGCGTTCCCTGCGGTGTGCTTTGTCTGTGCAGTATGCGACACATTTAGCCAAATCTATTAGATCATTCTGCTATTTTAATTATTTAGAAAGTATGCATATGGTCTGATGCTCAAAACTAGTAATACTTTATGCTCTTTTAAATTGTTCTGCTGTGTCACGTGAGTGAAACACTTTCTCACATCCTCTGGGTGTTCTTTGACTTCAATGTTTGTTGGGAGAGTTTTATTAATTCATCTCATTTATTTATTTCAAACCCCTTTGTAGACAGATTTCACTGTAGCTTAAATAACATTTTACATGTGTACCCTCAGGACGGCCTGAAGCGTACATATGTTCTTTTGTTGGGTTTGAATAATGTGTACACATTTCATCAGCATATTCATGTAAGTTCACATGTAGTGGCTCAGAGGGGAAATGTGTGATGCGCTTTCAATCAATCAGTGTTGTTTTTTAATAAAATGACCTGAAGTTATGTCATTTCATTCACACAAAATAACCAAAAACACAAAAGAAGTATATATAATATATGAAAATGTTCAATATGCTGAAAAATGCGGAGACAGGTTTTTATTACTTGGTTTTATTTGACTTTCATCCTTTGGAAAGAAGAGTATATGAAATAAGCTGCACATTTATGTTTCAAACAGAGATGGCGATAGAGACTCAAATGTTATGGATTCTTTCACTTTTAGAACGACATAAGGGTAAGTAGTTATGGCCTATTTATAATAAAATAAATAATAGTCTGTAAGGTCTGCAGAACTGGATATGGAAATATTTATTTTTGTGTCTTTTTACATTGCTGCTTGCTCAAATAGAAGCCGTGCTTCTCTGCAATTAAAACAAGCAACAGCTTTGTTTTCTCAATATCAGACCCAATAAATCTTTCAAAGCGCGATATCTAAAAATGCCCACTCGTTTGTGTCCCTCTGAGGACTAATAAACGTCTCTGTAGTTATTTTTACATTTGCTTTTCTCTAGTCGACTCAAGCCACATCATAGTCCTTTCATCCGTCCATCCGTCCATCTCACTTCACAGCGATTAAAACATATGGGCCTCGTATCTGTTCATTGTTTGTTGGGTCTGAATACGAGGTGCTTTCATCTGCCTTCCAGGCGTGTGGCCAAGAATACACTCTGGTTTTCTCACACTCTTTGAATTATTTCGGTTTCGGACTTTAGTGTTTAGCATTACCTCATATGCTGTTTATATTCTCGCTTCATTCCAAACAGCAGCCGTAATTATTGATGAATGTTTGCGGATCGTCTGATGCAACGATAGCAAAACCCATGAGGACATAATTATGCGATTTGCTGAGAAAACAAAGAAATTAATAAAAACAATAAAGCAGTATGTACAAATCACGATGGCCATAAAAATGGCAAAATCTTAGTCACGTGACTCACGTCTGAATCTATCTTCCTTATATAAATATGATTCCTTATTCACTTTCTGGGTGAATATGGCGTATCCTTACTTTTTCTATAGAGCTGTTTGCGTATAGCATCTTCTGAAGATCTCTCTGTATCCTCATTCCCTTTACAGTTGTTTTAAAGTGGAGCATGCAATGTCATGCATTCTAACTTCTTTACGCTTTTAAACGCTCTGGCTTCTCATGTTTAACATGGTCAACTTGTCCTAAAACGAGTTGGCCGTAGGGTTTAGTATTTCTGTGCTTGATACACTTGATTTGGAGATGGTAATAAACTGATAGATGGATCGGTCCCAGTGCTAAAATATGCCGGACATGAACTGCATATGGTAGGACAAACTAAGTCTGTGTTTTGTTGGCAATCGGTGTGTACCTGTATAATGTAGAAAACATGAAGGGATTAATGTGATGTTGTGTTGTGAGCTCGTGCTGTTGATCTGTTCCTCTCACCCCACTATTCCCATCTCTAGAACCTCGTGTTTTTTCAGAAATAATCGCACAGCTGTATCTCTCTTATATACATTTGATCAAACTAAATACTCTTCGAAGATACAAAGTATGCAAAACTACTGTATAGACACTCAAGATTAATATGAGATTGCTAGAAACTGCCTGTGATACGTGATCCTAAAACTTCCTTGTTACATTTATTCTACGTTTAAAAAATAAGGTATTTTTTACCACCACATTTAACTTCATACATTAATATCTTCGCCATAAATTAACAACAAATATTCACACAGAGATGGCAGTGTTGGCAAAGTTACATCTGTATTCTGCATTCTGAGTAAAACTTGCATATGTTTTTTCGTAATTTTATGAATGTGATGCAAACATATGATGCTTGGTAAAAATATTGTTTTGTGGTCAACAGTACTGAGAAAGACTTCATAATCAAAGCATAAGAGAAGAATTAGGCATATTATATACATTGTATTGTTTTAAACAAATTGTACAAACAATCCGAATTTGAAATGTATGCTGTATTTATTAAAATTATGTCATAAATAATAATTTACAGTAAACTCAACTGTTGGGTTGCTTTTAACCCCAATTGCTTTTTAACCAAATGCATTTACCTAACATCATTTAGTGTGTGTGTATATATATATATAAATGGCATATTTAACTGTAATAAATGTCATGTAACTAGAAAATAAACTTCTATCTTTTTTGGCCATTTGGGTTTGTGGGTAATGTTGTATATTATAGTGTAACAGCAAGGTTTCTAGTAAGATTCCAGCAAGGAAGAAAGGAGGCGTGAAAAGGCGAACATTAGACAAACTTTTAATAAAATAAACAAACTACAAAACGAAATTAAAATGCCACATATAATAAAACCTAACATAAAGTCCAGGCCTGCTTCACTCTCATCGTACTCTCCTGTCGCTCCTCATTTTATGCATTCTAGCTCCTCCTTAAGAGATGTGAGACAGGTGCAACGCTGACACTCATTATCACTCACGCTAGCAGCCACACCCATTCCCTCACGGTCCTCGTCCCGCTCTCCTTGTCACGTATAGTAAACCCCTTTTCTTGTAAGGACTACACCACTGGATGACACCTGCCTTTACTCATCAAATCGCATCTAGTTGTGGCCTTTGGTTTTTAAGAAATTTAAAATCATAAAGAAGCGTTTCGGAGCGTTTCATAAAATTGAATTATAGCAACTATTGAACCAAGGTGTCCAAAGTCACAAACAACAAATAGTCTTGACGATCTTTTGATCAGACGTCCTCTGTTGTTTTTGAAATTGCCCTTGAGAAAATTCTTAAACAGTCTGTAGAGGTCTTTTCTTTATCTCCCATCATTCTCTCTGATGCTTTTTGAACTTATGCCTCTCACTACTTTTGTAAACAATATCTGTAATGTTTGAAAAGGAATCTCACATCATATATCTTTGATCAGGTCAATGAGGTCTGAATCCATTACAGAATTGTCAATACCGTATTAAAAGCTTCTTGTTCTGGATAGCGTTTAGATTTACATTCACCCGTTTAGCAGACACTTTTATCTAAAGCAACTTGTCATGCGTTTTGTAGTAGTATTTTTATTAGTATTGATCATAGGAAAATAGGAAAAAATCAGTTTTACTTCAGGTTTAGGGCTGGAACTTTGTTCTTACTTTTGCTCTAATAATCCTACGTCTTTGTAAGATTGGTATTTTATGAATTCATGTAATCGTAACATCGTAAAATAGTTATGTTTTCCCATTACATCAGATTAGTTGAAATAAACAAATTCCAAAGCTAAAGTTCTGCTTTTACTAGTTGTGCTGATGTTAGATGCTTATTATTTCCAACCAAATTAAAGTTTAAACCAAATTAAAAATGAAATCTCTTTTTATAGAAAGTTATGAATAAAAGTCGCATTAAGAGTGAATGATTTCTGATATTTCTTCCTGTTCTTACATGCATGCACAGAATCAATGACTCAATTCAAAGACAAACTTTCTCTGATTTCTTTTAAAGGTCCAGTTGATGAAATTTAGTGGCATCTAGTGTTGATATTGTGAATTGCAACCAACGCTCACTCCCACCTTTCCTTTCGAAGCACTACGGAGGCTGACACAGAACTAAGATGTTTTCAGGTTTTCACTTCTTTGCTGAAGGAGAAAATTGTATACGAATTGTGCTCTGTCTCGCTTTTGCAGGGAGGAAATCTGGATCAGACCGGAGCCGGACAGCGATCTGTCAGTTCTTTAGCACAAGTGTTTACAAGTGTCCGGCCCGCCGACCGTCAGCGATAATTTCAGACACAACAGAAGCTGACAGCTGGCCTGAGTTTGGTAGACCCATTAACACAGCAGGAGCTGGGTCAAAATTCCCCAGTGAATATGAACAGTAAATGAGGCTCACGCCTTTAAATTAGATCAAATCGAACACTTTGAGGCTTAAAAGGTGAAGTGTGTAATTTCTGCACCATTAGCAGATCATAAGCACTGGTGATGGCAACAGTTATGGCTAGGAAAAGATAAACACGTACAGTAAATGGGATCTAACCACACACCTTCTGTTTCCAGTGTTATAAATGCACAAAGATCACATCCCTTATGAAAAAAGAACTATGGTTTTACTACAGTATCTTTAGTTAATCTGTATACCCAAAAATAAGTTATTTTTATTAAGTATACTTCATTTTAAACCTGTATGAGTTTATTTCTTCTGCTCACCAAAGAAGAGATTTGAAAGAATCTATCAAGATGACATGTTATCTATCATCGTGAGTTCATGTTATATTGTATAATATCCCAGGCTGTCAGAGATGGGGGTTTTGCAGTTAACATAATTTACCTTAAATTTAATTAAATGTAATCAAATTACAAAATATATACATATTATTATTTATTTATTTTTATTAACTTACTTACTTATTTTATGATATTTTATATTGATCAGTTTAGTTTAGTTTTGAATAGATTTGATCTCTGTATGATTGGTGATATGGGCAATAACCAAAGGGATTGATGATGTCACCCACATGAAGAAATACTGTAAAGTTTTGTATTTACTGTAGTTCATTTTGTTGATACTCCAGTGTTTTTAAAAATGTACCATAGTTAAGTGTACTATAGTGTTGACTACAGTTTTCAATAGTTTATACTAAAGTTTCTAAAAACAAATGTAATAAATGATCAAAGTGTATACTTCCTTATAATGTTATAAATACTAAAGAATACTGCAGTTTTTTCTTTACGTCGGGAGCCAAAAAAACTTTTAATTTTACAGACAAAGAAATTCAATATTTTGATTTAGAATATACAAAAAGTTATACAACATATATTCATAATTTAAAGGACAAATATTTTGCAATGCACCAATAAATTTGTAAGAACAAGGTCATCGAAGGCATTCTTACTGCACTTTCATTTTGAAAGGAAAACTAAAAATCTGAAAATAATGAATAAATTGGATTATTAATGCCAAAAAGCAGGATATGAATGTTGATTGATTCTTTTAATCTACGGATAATCTCAACACAGGATATTGAGACTATGGGCTATCAATAGATAACAATAATCCAGTTAGACTGCAGAGTTCAGATGAAGCACAACTGTCAGGCCGCTCTCATTATGTTTATAATAAACGGACCAATTGCTAAAGCCGAGGTCTCTTCACAGTTCTAATGAAACCCGGCGCAGATGCGACAGCTGCAAAATGCTCCAGGACAGCACCAGGGTACGTCCACGTGCACCTCGGTTGCCGGGGTGACGGTGTCTGACAAAGAGTTGTGCAGTGGAAAGACTCCACTGGGGGCAGAAGCAGAGATGTCAGCTACAATCTCCTGTTGAGAAAGATAGAAAGCTGAATGCAGTAGTGCTATTATTACATGTTCTATATGACCTGATACACTCACTGCCTGATTCCTCTGCTCTCTCTCTCTTCTCAATTATACTTTCTTTCTTTCTTTCTTTTTTCTGCATCCATGTTGTGTGTCTTTCTGTCTGTTTATGAATCTGTCTTTCTTACTTTCTTAATCTATCGTCCTCCTTTCTTTCCTTCTTTCTTTTTTTCTTTCCTAATCTATCCGCCTTCCTTCCTTTCTTTCCTTCTTTCTTTTTTTCTTTCTTAATCTAGCCGCCTTTCTTTCTTTCTTTCTTTTTTCTGCATCCATGTTGTGTGTCTTTCTGTCTGTTTATGAATCAGTCTGTCTGCATTTCTTTCTTTCTTTAATTCTCTCTTTCATTCTTTCTTTCTTTCTTTCTTAATCTATCCACCGTCCACTGTCCATCTGCCTTTCTTTTAATCTGTCTGTATGTCTATCTTTATATCTGTCAGTGTATCTATTTACCTGTCTTCCTTTCTATTTCTGTCAATCTTTTTATTTTTTCATCCGTAGTTTCTGTCTGTCTATGTGTCTCTTTTTATGACTTTGTCTGTCTATATGTTTCTCTACATTTATCTTTCTTTTATATTCTTTTAATCTGTCTTTTTTTCTGTTTGTATGTCTGTGTTTGTCTATCTGTCTATCTATCTCTGTCTGTCTGTCTCTCTGTTGATATATCCAGCATTACAGCAGTAGTTAGAATTGAAGTGACGAGAATTATGACAACATCTTCATTTGTGTATTTCTTATTTCTTTTAGGCAGGAAAACCCTGTGAATTCTTCCTTTGCCACACAAACAGGCAATTAGAGCGAAGCCCCGTCAAAGATGTGCTCTACGTGACCCACGACACCCTTTCCCAGGTGTTTTTCATTCTCCGAAATAGGAGAAGGAAAATAAGGTCATAAGGAAGCCACAAAAGCAGGCAGTAGTTTATGCAATAACCTTCAGCTTTACAACACCCTAAAAAGCTCACGCTGAAAACACACAAACACACGTTTCCTTTGTCTACTTTAAAACGAGTCAGGAGTTAAAGATGATGTATTTTCTCATCTGCTCTTATCTCTCCTAAACATCTAGTGGATAAACACAAACACGCATTGACTGATGGCTGTGTGTTGAACGCTCGTGCACTCAAGGACACCATCGTACGACTCGTATCTTTCATGCGCTTTGATGAGCTCTCTCGGCCTTTACCGCACAAGCACAGAAGCCATACCTATTTCTCTCTCTTATTTTCATGAGAAAATGAAGATACTTTGACCTCCTGCAGTGTATTGGACAGCTTGCTGTAGATTCTCTTTTTCTCCAGCCCGTCCCTGGTTGTGGGTATGTATAGCAGATTTCATTCAGAAAAACAGTCGCAACAGTTTCATTGTTGAGATACTCCTTCATTCCATCACACATTTTGAACTGTGTGCTGAGATTATTTTGTGATTTATATAATCCAGTCTAAGTGACCGTCCATTCAATGTCAAAATTCAGACAGCTGCGATGCTCAAATAGGGAATAAATTTATATGAGCGCCCCATGCGACATCCATGCTCACATTTCACACGTTTAAGCAAAATGGTTCAAGACTAATTTTATAAATTTATTAGTTTAATTTATCATACAAAAAAAAAAAAAATTATCGGACAAATTCATGTGAATTTGCCTACTCGTAAAATAGTTCAAGCGGTCTTTACAGGAAATCATATGTTTTTCACAAGGGGGGGTTAATTCTTATGATTTGCCACAATGTTAATCGTCCAAAAACACGATTATTAGAAAAAAAAATACTGAAGCCCCTCCCCCAACCGCACCCATAAACCTAACGTAACTGACTCGAAAACAAATCATTCTAAGATGTACGAATAAGATTGGACAGGGGTAGAATTTGCCCAGAACTGTCTTTTTCCCACCTAATTTTAATATTGCGATTGTGCAAATCTTTAACGATAGTGTTATTCTGATAGAAGTACGATTTTTAGAAAGAATTCATCAAGAAATCATACTAAAGCATACAATAAATTTGTTGACAATTTGATCATGTCTTTTTATATTAACTTTGTAAAGTGTCAGCGTATCTAAGAAATTTTGTTTGCATGTTGCAACAGAGAGTCGGCGTCTTCTTTATGGTGTGGCATTCACCCATTGGGCACCAATTAGAATATTCAGAGGTTTGCTTATTTAGTGAGCTAGAGAAAGGGCACCACCATCAGAAAAATGCAAAAACACATGGGTTCTGAAGCGCTAATAGCCACGGTGCCAATTATTTTAACAGAAAAGATGTTTGAGTGAGGGATCATGTTTAATTACTGTGTTAATTCTTTAGAAGAAAAGTGCAAAGCGGGCCGTCGCTTGTGCAAACTTTCTGTTTTTGTTTACCAACGTATTGGTCATTTTTTACCCTGTCTGACTTTAATTCAGCACAAGTGACCTTTGAAAAAAGTCCTTGGAAGATAAATTCCACACAGTTTTTCAATTCCCTCTTTACTTTAAAAGTCAATGTGAAATCACAACCGAGCCTCTTTACTTTCCTAACACGTTACTCCTTTTATTGTTCACGATACACTGGTGCAGGTGGACTAAATAAATAAAATACACACGTTTGTATTTGTGATTTTTATTTTTCAAGAGATTTTTGTGCAGTGCTGCTTTTTTGCTTTAAGTCATCAAGATTTCATTTTTCAAACCCTCCACTCACCTCCTGTCATTCAGACACCACTTTCTGCAATCCTCCCTACAGTTTTCTTATTGTATAACATCTTGGATATTACTATCGTGATTTTATTGAATGTCCTGTTTCACTTGGAATATGTTGTCGTATTGATAGTCAAACATCATTTCATTTTGCCAGGAGGATTGGAATAGATAGAAAACTGAAAATTGTTTGTGAGACGATCCGTTGAGCAGAATTCTTTCTGACCTGATCTTTACGTAGTAATGTTCTTCAGATATCTTCTCAACCTTTTGTGATGTTTTCATTTACATTTATGCATTTTGCAGACGCTTTTATCCAAAGCAACTTATATTGCATTATCCAATAATATCCTATACATTTATACTTAGGTACGTGCAATCCCCTGGGATCGAACCCATAACCTTGTGCTGTTAACACAATGCTCTTACCTTTGAGGTACAGAAAAGCTATGATGTTGTTCACCAACAACTGATGTACTTCATAGTTCTCAGTTGGGTTTTATTTAAGCATCAGGGACAATAAATATGAAAAAAAATTGCGCAAAGAGTTGCCCCGACTGACAAAATTCTAAGAATTTTTTTTGAAATTTGAGAATTAAAGAAGAGATCCCAGTAAAGAAAAAAGTCATTCAAAAAGCTTCTTAACGCTTAAAAGAGCTCATAAGGTCAACATTTTTAGGGGTAGCGAGGACGACTTTTAAGACAGTTTAAAAGTACACTTTGTAGAAATCGCCGCTAGAGGGCACACGATCAAAACAACAACAATGGCGTAGCTTGATGACGCTGTATAGAAGCGTTGAATGATGGGATCTGTTGTCTTCAACTCCACCGCTGATGGTACTGAAACATCAATCAGACGGCAACGAGAAATCATGTTAGCGCAAGAGGTAAAGTAATAAAGTTTTATAAATGTTGCGTTTGATGGAATAATTTTATTTCATTATAATGAATTGGACCCGAGTAATGTAAGGTTTAACACTAAATTCTTAGTCATAGATGTTACAGTACGTTTGTGTGATTCAGAGTCCACTCCCTTTTTTACAAGCCAATAACTTTGTTATTTATTCACCTTCAGACTGGCAGACTGCTTACCTTCAAACAAGGCAACATAACACACGGCATGAAATGTCATTTTCATTTTCATGATCTAATGTTACGTACTCTATAAGAATAAAGACCCAGATGTTTCTCTTAAAATTATAAATGAGAAAAAAACACAAACAATTGAGAGAGTAATTGTTGAAGTGTACGAACGTGTAAATTGATGTAGATTGAAGTGGTGAAATCATCTGGATTTGAGTAAATGTGATGAGAAATGTGATCTCAGTTTCACACATTGTTGACATCTCTTCTCAAACTTTCATCACACACACATTTGTGAGAAACATCAGGAGACTTTCCATGTGTTTCCAATGCAATTTTAATAACCATGACATCATTTTTTTCTAATGTTCAACTGCATTGATGTTTGTGGATTGATCGGTCTGAGAAGAATGCAAAGCATCTGCGAATGGATTTTTTTGCCTCGCCACTGCTTAATATTACAGAAAGAAATTTCACATTAATCTCGTCACGGTTAATCGGTCTCGTTCTCGGTTCTCTCATGCCATTGCTATACCAATATCCCGGTTTAAAGATGTCAATCTGTCTCAGCATAACAGATACAGGATGGGTTCGGGGAGTGAGAGGAAATGAAAGCATGCGAGCAAAAGACGGCAAAAGAGTACACGGAAGAAGTTAACTCAAAGCAGAATGTTGAGCAGGTGATCTAGTTCGACTGTGAAGGGTGGGGGGCATCCATTCTCTCTCTCTCTCCCTCTCCCTCTCTCTCATTTCCAGTAGTCTTGTCTTGACCGCCGCAGTCCTGCTGCTCCAGGAACATCTGCACAGAAACGTCAAGAGAACACAAGCCGTTGGCCACACATACCTGTAATACTTCCGGCCTTGTTCTCCCTCCGACTCCTTCTTCCCACTTCTTGAAGTTTGAAAATGGCAAGGAAGGTCAACCAGAAAGGATTAGAAAGTCTCAAGGTGAAATGTAGCACCTTATAAAGCTGACGAGAGGTCGTGGATAAGCAGCGAGAAGAAAAGAAACATGTGGTGAGACGGTGCTTCGGGAATCCAGATTGATGCCCTAAATCGGACACCCTATATATCAGTATATCTGTACATACCATCTGTTTCTGTGTTCCCTTGACTATACAATAACCTTTTCTTTCCAGAAGTCATAGGGACCTAGAACATTAAAAGAGAGGAACGTATATTTGGATTAAATTTGGCAGATGCATAAAAATCAAGAGTCTTAGTCAAATGAGTCCTGTTAAATGCTTTGAAATCTGAATCTGTAAATCACACGTCATTAAAATCAGACACAGCTTTGACTGAACACAACACGACCATGGGTTCAAATCTCAATGAAGTATTGGATAAAAAAACTCTGTTAGATCCATGTAAATGAAACATGAAGTGTATAGTATATTCATGAGTTAACATTAAAGCTAGGGAATTATTTTTATATCGTTTTTTGTTGTTTTGCTTAGTGGGCTCAGGGCAAAATTGCTTCAGTATTGAGAATTTCAGTAATTTTTTTAACATCTGATGTACGTCATAATCAAAAAACGTTTCTCGTTGTTTTCCAACACAATTATGTAAACATCCTTAAAACAAGATTCTCTTAAGAAGCTAAATGATCGAAGTCTTTGTCATGTTTTTGATTGCAACTAGAAAAATATGTTTTACCAATGGGATGTGAAACCTAATCTGATTCAACAGGGTAAACAAGATTTTTCCTTTGCCATGTATTCTATGTTTTAAGCAAAAACATCACATTATCTGTTAGATTTCTATGTGAAAATCAGCATGCCTGAGGAAATAGATCTTGATTTAAGGATGTCCAAGTAAATAAAATGATTGTTAACCTATTGTTATCCTGTAGACATTTTGCAAAGAAAATGTTCCTACATTTTATCTTTGAATTAAATCATTACATGTGACCCTGGACCAGTCTTAAATAGCACAGGAATGTTTGTGGAAACTCAACAAAACATTGTACATTTTTATCTTTTATGCCAAGAATCATCGTATTTTTATGTCTTTAATTAATTTCTTTATAACCAGTCTGTTTTGTACAGCACTTTGGTCAACCTATGGTTGTTCTTAATTGTTCTTTATAAATCAAGAAAACAGAAACAATTCAACAAAGAAAGTACAATTTACAAAACATTTAGTACCGGGGCATCTTGCGACATTGTACAATTCTTACCATTATCTTACTGTAGATTTATATTTATCTAATTTATTGGCAACAGTTTGTTCAAAGATTAATGAATATTAAACAATAACAAGTCTTTATCTTCACAGAAACAAAACATAAAATAACAGCCTCATGCAAAGCATTCTGGGAACCAGATGTCCACATAAACCTTTTTCAGCTTTTTGGTTATTTTTGGTTACCAGAATGCATTGCATGAGGCTGTCATTTTATTGTTTTGTTTCTGTTAAGATAAAGATTTTAATGTGTAATATAAATTTATCTTTGAACAAACTGTTGCCAGTAAATTACATTCATGTAATGTAAATGTAACAAACTGCTGCCAGCAATACTGTAATACAGAATTTCTATACAGTGTACTGTTTGTTTAAATATAAAATGTTCCAACAGAAATGAAATGCCTTGTTAATGTTAATAAAGGAATTGGAAAGCTGATTCAATGAAAGTATTTGACACAATACCAACAAGACTGTGCTTCTGTGTGAACACTTCCGGTTGAAGAGCGGCGCCTTGTTGATCATTCGATCTCTTTTGTTATAGCGCGAGTGAATAGAAGCTCTGAAGCAACAATACGGAGTAAGCAAAGGATACTTTACACTGTAATAGGGACCGGCACTTTAAAACTGGAGACGGGGGACCCTTACTGAGAAGAATAGACAGAGAGAAAGAATGGAGGGATAATTGTGATGGAGGTCACGGAGGAGGGACACCTGTATAATGTACCAGACATGAACCCGTAAGAAAGAAGAATGGCCAATGATATCTGTTATAATATCTCTGCTTTCACTCGAATGGTCGTCGATTAGATTAAATGGAAAGAAAACGTGCTCATGCTTCTCAGACTTTCATCCCAGGCAAAAACTGGTGGGGACAAGAGATGTCTCACCCAGAGCATGTCATCGATGTACTCAAATCTTGCAAGATCAGACTTGGAAAAAATGTATTTACATGATGCGGTTTATCACTCCATCTCTCCGTCGGCAGCGTAATGAATTCTAGTTGGGATGAAGTTGGACGTGAATGTCTCTGTGCACTTTGATCAGACGTGGCTTTGTGTGCTGTCGAGACAGAGCGCTGATAGCTCTTACACTGGAAAAATGAGCTGCGAGCCCCCCCTCAAACACACACACACACAACAGTGAGCTCTTTTGTGCCCAGCGTAGTGTGTTAGCAAGAAATGGCTTCTCCCAGAACGCCCGCTCTCTTGACACTCACGGCCCAATATGTCCATCTAGACAGGGGGGGCCAGGGGGGCAGAGAGTCAACGATCCCCCTCTCCATCTCTCCAAAGTCCCTTCTCCCACGACTGACTTCTGTACATTCACAGACGGCGAGGGAAAATACCCAGCGAAGCCCTAAAGATGGCAGAAAACGATTAGGCTTTCCTCAGCTGCGTGAGAAGAAGTCATACAACAGTAGGCCCATCTCATCACCGGCCAATTACATTAATGAATGGAGCTTTTTGATGTGTCCCGATAGGATTCCAGCGTTTCACCGTGACAACGGCCTCCTAATTATTTTTTTCTTGCGCGCTGTATATAGCGGCCATCAAAAGAAATGGGCTTCTGCTGTTGAGGAAAATGGATATTTCTGCGCTCATTATGAGTTTTGTCTTCGTGCAACAGTAGCCTAGCCTTTCTTCTGCCCTATACTTTCTAACTTTGGCAACGGGATATCATATCTGATTAGCCGGAGTGAATCACAAAGCAAGTCAAATATCATTTGGGAAAGCGTTGGATGGCACGAGGCTGTGACTGCCGACTACACACACACACACACACACACACACACACATGCGCGAATGGAGGTCCTTATAATGAACCCTACTTCATTTCCCACCCTGCTGTTGGAGATTGAGCCAATCTGTATTTGAAATTAATTCAGTGGAAATGCACTCCAATATTCAGGTTATTCAGCGGACGGGAGGATGCATAAATATATACTTTTTTTTTAATTTTATTTTTTATCGGCGCAAAACTTTACCAAGGTTACCGATGCATGGCTGATCGATTTTTTTTTGCTTGTTTAACGTCCACCAGGCAAAAATTGCAATATTGCTGAGGTAAAAAAGTAATAGCACCCCTGCAACTTAGTGTGTTTGTTTGTAAGGAGTGAGTGAGTCAGTGAGTGACTGACTGAGTGAGTGAGTGAGTGACTGAGTGAGGGAGGGAGAGACAGAGAGAGAGAGAGAAAGAGAGTTTGTAAACCTATATGTGTGACTGTGAATGAGTTTCTCCATGTTCTTTTCAAACAAAGGGGATATTTTTTCAGAAAACTCCTCTAGCATAAAGGTGAAAGTCCTGCAGAATGTTATCAAACTGTGACCCAGGACTTCAGATTTGTAGTATCTAGTAAAACCTGGTTTCTTTTCAACATAAAGGACAAAGTTCACATTGGACCAGGTTACCACACGTTACACGCTCGCGCGCCGCTTTGAAACTAATTGTTTGTTGCGGGAGAAAAAGCGCCCGGAGAAAATATTTTGGTGCATTCCGCACTGCGGCAAAACGGCTTAATTGCTGTAATTAGCTTTTGTGTTTGGCTCCGCAGCCAGTGCTGACTTGAACTTTTTAATGGAGAGCTTTAACAATGTCAACTGTGCATCAGTGTGCGCAGGATTGTAACCGAGCTTGTTTTGTGACAGCACACCTGGTTGCTTTTATTATGGTAATTCACTTGTTAGTTGGGAGGGTTTCACGATGGTCTGGTGACTTTATCTCGCTTCTGTTGTGTAGAGTATGGCGCTGAAAATAAGACCGAGTGAAGATATCAGGTTCCATTTAAACAGGTGGACAACAAACTGCATGCATGCATCTACGTATATATCCATGCACGTGATAAATAATAGATGAATAAAGATATTACTGGACAGGGCTTCACTATAGTGCGTGTAGCAGGGCATGTTGTCTCATTAACAGGGGTAACTATAAAGAAAAGAGAAGTACTGAACTACAGAAAATGCAGTTTTCAACAACAACAAAAAAATGGATGTGACAACTTGCTCCCAACGTGTGTTTGGAAGAAAGGTCAACATTTTTTAAATGTATAAAACATTGCTTTATTGATTTCGCTCGGGTATAAGTTTCTGCTAAATCAGTTATTGTAAATGCTGTAAATTTAAACTTTTACAAAAATTATAATTCCTATGAGGATATTTTTCTTTCTCTTTTCTACTAAAATCTCTCAGCTCTGTATACTGTGGTTGGCTATATGAGACCAGTTTTCTTTTATTGCACTAACACTTTTTGCTGTCCTTATGTTGCTCCAATTGCTTCCATTGTTTGCCTCAGTTGTAAGTTTCTTTAGATAAAAGCGTCTGCTAAATGACTAAAAGTAAATATTTTACTTTGAAAGATACAATTAACGGCGTATAACGAATGTAGAAAAGTAGAACAATTAAGTTTGCTTATATTATTTATCTAATGCGTAAGTTTTATTGGATAAAATCATCTGCTAAATGTGTATGTAATTGTAAAATAAATAAAAAATTCAATAAAAAATGATGAAACTATATTAAATATAAATTATAATGCATTCTGGAATGCTTGATTCTGATTGGCTGACGAAGGTTCTACAGGTGTGCATTATTTTTCAGTCAAACGCACACTTATGAAGTAGATCCAGATCTGTCGACCAAATTACAGTTCGATATCACTGCGCCAAGTTTAATCGTTATAACGGATTTTAACTGTAGCTAGTCAACCACAAATAACATTGAAGACGATTTAAATTTCCAGAAATATCTTTTAATATTTATGGACAGAAAACTTTGGATATTGGGCGAAAGCTGTACTTGACAGTGTAGAAGATGAAAAAAAAAGATGGCGAACATCAAAGGCAGCCAGCATTAGCAAACGTCATAAAATGTTCAATGAAGAACAACTACACAAGATTGAAGGTGGACAACACGAAAAAACCCACCAAACAGACAACAGTTTGGGCAGTAAATGTGTTCAACGATTGGCTTAAAACAAAAAATACGTCTGCTGAAGAGGTAGAAAGAGAGGGGGGCAAAGGCTTTAAAAAAAGTAGATGCACACCGGAGGTGAAACGGCATGAGCATCTCGGTAATGCACACCGCATTACCTTTCAATAATATAACGGCCTGTCGTCAATTATGCCTTACATATTATAATATAATATATATTTTATAAAAATATAACTATGAAAACAACTTATAAAAATAAAATAAATTACAATACAATATGTGACAAGGAGAACGGGACAAGGTCCGTGAGGGAACGGTGAGAGGCCTGTGACATGAGTGATAATGAGCGTCAGCTGCACGTTGCACCGGTCTCGCATCTCTCACTGAGGAGCTACGGAAGCAAAAAAGGAGGAGTGACAGCAGTGAAGGACGAGAGAGAACCGGATCTGGACTTTATGGTATGTTTTATGTTTGTGTGGCCGGCAGTCGACCGTGATGGAGCTGTCGGCATTTCACTATCATTTGGGTGTTTGTTTATTTTATTAAAATTTGCCGAATGTTCGCCGGTTACCGCCTCCTTCTTCCTTACTTGGAATCTTGTTACACAATAAAAAAACAAAATGTAAAAAAATCCTATAAAAGAAGATAACTGCTATATCCCCGACAGATGAAAGTACAGTAGCTGAGTTATATTTAGACCTGCCACAGCGTCCTGGATTTCTGTGACTGTAAAGATTTATTATTGTGAATCATTGAATTGGATCTTTTCTTATTCTCATTGTGTGTCTGTGTGTGTTTGTGAGGGACGGTTTATGTGAATGTATCGTACTGTACGTCATGTAGCCCACAGTAGATGTGTGTTATTATCTATCACATGTCTGTTTTTTGTTCCTGACCTCACTTTCTCTCCACTTCTGTCCTCTCTAAACATCTGCCAGAGCTTCTCTGAACAGCTGAAGCTCAAGCCTCCCATTGTGAATGTGAAAGAAAGATGAAGCCCCACATGCAGGAATGATGGGGGGATTAACCTAAATCACAGAGCTCCTGAAATATGAATGCCTTCTCTTTTCAAAACCGCCTCAATAATCTGAGCCCAGAACTATTGTTGAAGATGCAATTCGTGCAAATTTCAAAAGCATCTAAATGCACATTGCATGCTGGGAATGCACAAAGGATTCATGTCATCATGCAGACCGGCCCCTTTAAAAAGGTGAGGTTTTAGTGTGCATGTGTTTAAAGTTCATCTTTTCATTTAAGGTTTGCGCAGACTTTAGAGGAGGAGGAATTGAGTTTGTTATATTAATAGAGCTCTAGGTTTAATTAAAAGACATCGTCTGCTGCAGCAGAAATTAATTGACTCCGGGGAGCTACAGAAAGGACGGGAAAATGGCTGAAGGAGTCGCTCAGACTCGCTTGATTATCAGCCGGAAGGAGCCCCAGTGCGTTCTGTCCGGGTGTGTGAACTAGTGTGTGCTTTCTGAGATTTGAGAAGTGCTTGATAGAAAGAAATTGGTACAAGCGAAAGGCTTGTTTCTCTGCACTTTAATCATGTGCGAATCAATTTTCTGCTGATCCGTACAAATAAAGGTGCTTCAAAGGTTGTTCGCAGGCAGCGATGCTGTAGAAGAACCATTTTTGGGTTCCACTAAGAACCGTTCAGTCAAAGGTTCCTTAAAGAACCATCTCTTTCTTACTTTTTACATTTAGTCATTTAGCAGAAGCTTTAATCCAAAGCGACTTCCAGTTGGGGTAAGCAATGGAATACATTGGGAATCCATAATGACAACAAAAGCATAAGTGCAATCAAAAAAGAAGACTGGTCTCATATACGTTTTTTTATATTTTTTTTATTTCTTTTTTATAAAGAGTAGAAGAATTAGAAGTCAGAACTGATCAGTCAGGTGTTGACGGAAGAGATTTGCGATGGATATTTTTCACATCTGATAGAGAGGCGTAAACGCGCTTGCTGTGCGTACGTTCGTTCTATGGATCACACGTGCGCACTTTAAGAAACGATTTCTACGAAACATTTTATGAACGAGGTCCCTAGTTTAGTTTGTTGAGTAGAGGTGTGCTATTACTTTTCTAAATGACAGGACGTACAACCAATGAACACGAGACTTGAGAGAGACCTTTTGACTCGGTTCAGTAAGCATCCACTCAAAACATCTTAGAAAAAAACATTGCCATCTTCAGATTGTGTGTCGCTGAATTTTGCAGAAATGGGCAGCGCAGGCATTTTCTTCTGAAGACAGGAGTATAAGATGTATTTCTTTTTAACGGTGTGCACCTTCTTTTTCTCTCATCTTTTTCACACCATCTTTTTTGTAGTTTACGTTGTGTTATAAAGCACAAATGTCCTGCTTTTTGTTTAATATAATACATTCTTGATACATGATATTTCTTGATAATAAACTATGCAAAGATATAAAAATAATAATAAATTAATTGTTTATCTTATCATATTTGCTCTTAATATTGTTTTATTATATTCCTTTATTCTGCTTCTTAAATGTATATTTTGCTTTTGTAAATCTTTGTCTAAACTATACTCTATTTCTGTTTTTATATATTTACCACTTTAAGTTGCAGTACATAAATCACACTTTTTATTTCTTTATTCATTTATTTTATATCTTGTTGTGTTGTTGTATTTTATTTTATTTTTGTAGTGTTGTGTTGTGTTTTGTTGTTGTATTGTATTGTGTTGTATTTTATTGTGGTAGTGTTGTGTTTTGTTTTGTTTGTTGAGAGATGTGCATAAAGTAAAATTTCCTCTTCGCCAAAATTACAGCTCAGAAGAGAGAGCGTGTTAATAGCTCCGAGCTAATTCGTGCCAGCTTGTTATTTGCAGGTGGGAATGATACTTTTACAGATTGGACGAGAGAGGCATAAAAGAGTGAAAGGAAATTATTGAGAGCAGTTTAGGATAATGAGAATCTGTTAGGGAACTCTCAGCGTCTTATGAGCTTCTGTCCATTTGCCTCGTCCTAACCTAACCTCCAGCTAGAAGCGCATCAACGTTTTTCCGAGAACACGGGAAATTATGAAATACATTACGCCGCCTGATGTGTCACCGTCCATTTGAGTGTCAAAGGTCAACCGGAGGCCTTATGAGAAGATCCGTTCATTTCTTTTGAATTGTGACAGCTGTCATGTGGATAATGTTAGATTTGGATCTGTAATCTTCTTTACCGTTATCTGTCTGAGATGGTTTTGTCATAAAGCATATTACAATATTTCACAGATTCCTGATTGAATCCAAAATTAACATTAACATGTGTAAATGCATCATAGAATAGAACACTACAATGAAACCATATTCAAAATAAAGTCATGGATGGATTTCAAGTGTTGACCCTCTATGCATGTGCAGATCATTCAGAAAGCTTTGCGGCGTCCTTCTCTTAAGCAGCATTAAGTGGGTCAACATCTCTCCACAAAATGTTCAACTGCAATGTGTGCTGCGCTTTTAATGCACGTGTGAAGCTCGGCCAACGACCACGTTCCTTTGTCATGTGACTGAATGACTGCATGCGTGTGTTGACCATTGAGGCCATCCAAATTGTCGATGGATGAAACCAAATCCCGCCCTACATTTCTTTTTCATGTCAGAAGATGTTTCACTCGGGTATATGTCACGATATGGAATAAAGACAATACTGTTTTATGCCGACTTTGAATATTAAAGGAACAAAATGGACATGTATTTACCTATCAAATAAAATGTGGAGTGAATCATGTGCTATCACTGTATGCTTCAGAATGTGGTGAAGTTTAACTTTTCCAAAGTAAAAACAATCTGAGACTATACTTGAAAGTGTACCTTGGCCATGAATGCATGTTTGTGTGTTCTGTTTCGCAGAACCTATCTGTGATCAGTTATGTGAAGACGCTCTGTGCCACCGTGTGAGGTTTTGTGAATGACTTGTGGTTGTTTCTTCATCAGGTCTGTATGTTTAGACTCATTTGATTTGGTCTGAGTTAGATATAAACACTCTCGGTGAGGTGCAGTCACGGCCGGTGGTCTGTATATCATTATTAAAGTGTTGTGACCTGTTGCAAACGCACAAACCAACATTTCAAGCGGTGAAATGTTTAACAGAGCTGTTGAAGTAGTTTACTTGCACTTCAGGAACACAATATCAACATGAAGATCCATTATCAAACACTCTTTGTTATTTCTGCAGCTGTGGAGCAGGCTGTAAACTGCGGATTAAATGCATAAATAATTAAAGTCTGTTTGAAAACTTTCAATGGGAGCTTATCGTTGATCGCAGATATGTTTCTGGATTACTGTATCTAAATAGGTCACGGATTTTGCCATCAAAACATCAAACGCTAAAGCAGATTCTCGACAGGCAATTATATCTTCGACTCTTTGATGTCAGATTTAATATTGTTGTGCTTACTCATAACATCACTGTTTAAAAAAAAGAATTCTTGAAAGTGTTTTTAATGAACCATTTTATACTTTTTTTGCTTCCGAAATTTCCGCACGTTAAAAAAAGAAATAAGACCTCACGTTGTGTTAATCATATTTACACACTGCTTCCGATATTTTCGTCCATCATAATAAAATTCGAAACGGTTTCAATTTTCTGCGTTTTTCTCATCCGTTAAGCATTTTGAGTGGCCTTTTTAATAATTCAGAGACACCGTACAAACGAGAGCAAAATACGAAAAAACGCACACGACAATTCCTGACTGTATAGTTCAAAGACCTTAAGTTACAAAGTTACAGACTTTAGCCCTGAACACATATACTTGCTATACGAAAGTCGTCCACCATATCAGAACGGTCAAAGCATGACATTAATAAACTGATCCTAGTTTATAAATATTTATGTTAATATAAAACCACAAACCAACACATATTGTTGTAGATAACAGTACTTGAAATATTGACTGTTCCAAGATGGCGGACACAATGACATATCTGTAGTCAAATGTGGCATCCACTTATTGGAGATAATTGGTTCCATAAAAGCATTTTTTGGCTATCCACCGAAAGTTTAAAAACAGCCGATATATCCTGTCCATCAAAATGCAATGAATTTGTGTTCATATATAAAATGTCTGAAGGAAACACTGCTGGACCTAACCTGTCTACGCTGCAAGTGTGCAGCAAGATGAAAAGTGACACAACTCCTAAAACCTGAGCTGTCTACTGCAAGATGTCCACGACTTCACACGTCCATCTATGTTTCCTTTCAGTGCGTCTGAAGTGCTCTCAGCCTTTTCACCTTCACATTTACTCAAAATATCATTCTTGAATAAAACGGCAGGCAATTTTTCCTGATCCAAAGATTTGAAGGCTTGAATTTCAGTGAAAGCGTTCCAGTTAAACTCCCTGCATTGAATTGTGCAGTGAATCTGCCGAGCTAATGGTTTTTCTGTGGGTGGAATGGTTTTGTCCGTACGGAACGGACCCAGTTTAACTCTAAGCTTTAACAACAAAAATGAGAAAAAAAAGTTCTTTAGAAGCCCAAGTGGTGCTTGTGGTCAGCGGCGTTCCCAAAAACAACATAAACATGAGCAAAACTGCCTAATATCGATGCGCAACAGTATAAACAAAACACAAACGAAAAAGCAAAATAATGTTATTGCACTCACTGCTGGAAATAACATGAATAGAGAAACCAGCGGTGACCTTAATGTTTACTGAGACGAAGTCAAACCACTGGTGTATAGCCAAAAGCTTTTTAAAAATAAGGAGTATACGGCACTACATCTTTCCTGAGTGCCCTCCAAAAGTATGTGCTGTAAGTGGATCAAGTACAAATCCAAAATGAAGCTCTTCAAATTAATTTTCCTGTAAAAGATGAATGAATCAAAGCTGACAGCGCACTGAATCAGTGCCTGACAGGGTTGAGATGCCATGTGGGCGTTTGCTGAGGCTGGCATCACTATCACTGTGGCTCAAACTTGGGGTTGTGAGTTTGTTCATGTGCGTAACCCTCAGTGTTAACCTTCGCTGTGAAACTCCCACAAACATCTTCACCACGGCTGTGAATGACAGCTCTAATTGTCTGCTTGTTGACGAGCAGCGTGCTTCTACATTCTAAGCACTCAGAAGGTGCCCGGCGGATAACAAAAGAGGAAGAAAACACATTTTTTTGGAAAACAAGTGTAAGAGAATCTATCACAGATTCTGCCCGTAAGAAAAAAACATATTTTTCATATCTCAATTATTTCTCCAAGATCTCAATGGAGAGCAAATGGAAACTCTTGCTGAAGTCTTGTGTGTCTCACATATTTCTCTTGAGAAAGAGTCATAAATGTGAGAAATGTGTGTGTGATGAGAGTTTGAGAAGAGATGTCAACAATGTGTCAAACTGAGATCACATTTGTCTCGTCTGTAATCAAAAGTCAATATTAGTGAAGATCTCAATATCAACTCAACAGCCCGTTCGCACCAATTGCTACACGCGCTGTGCATTACTGTATAATACGGACGCCAAATTCCGATTTTGCGTGCATAAATACACATTTTTTTGCGTGCATATGATACGCCAATTAGTGTGTTCGCATATTAAACAGCAATTTGTCTCATTATCCTGTCCCCAAACCCTAAACTGAACCTTATTATTTTAATTATTTCAGTGTTTCCTCTTCATGTACGTTTTAAAATGGCTGCTCTCCACCCAGGTACAAGCAAACATTGGCGTATCATATGCACGCAAAATCACAATTTGGCGTACGTATTAGACGATAATGCAACAGCGTGTTAATTATACGCAAACTCAAACATTTCTCATCATATTTACTCGAATCCAGATCATTTCACCTCTACAATCTACATACATTTACACCTCCTGACTATTTTTGTTTCTACTTTAAGAGAAACGTTTAGTTCTTATTTCAATGAAAAAATAACTTGTAGAAGTTACTTAAAAAATATTCATGCAAAATGTTATAAAGTAAAGATTTGCTGCTATAATTCAAGCACAATTTACTTACCAAAAAAGAGTATATTCTACTAATTAAATACATTTAATATTTGTTAAAAATGTTAAGTAAATATTACAACAAAACATTACAATATTGTTGAACAAAATTCACGGTTCACTTAATTTTATAATGAAAATAAAAAAATTTTTACAAGATAGATGGTCAAGTGAGAAAAAACTGGTGGTCTCTGAGCTGGTAAAAGCACAGCTACGGTTCGATACGTGAAATAACACACATATTGACTATTTTTAGGTCTCCCTCAGGCTAGGCAGAACGACGGTAACCAAAAATCCCAAACCTAAAAATAAAACCGAAACTCTCCAAAATCTCAAAGATTAATCAGCACAAAACACAAACAATTATTTTATTTTCACTGGAAAACCCTTAAATGCCAGTTAATCTGGAAAACGAATCTCCCAATGCAGTCAGATGAATAGCATGCTGGGAACTACAGATCAACTGCCAATGTAGTTTTATCTACAAAAATTATTTATTTAGTCTCAGCACGAAATAAATAAGTCAACTTAATTTGACCAATTTAAATGATTTTAACATAATACAATTGAACTTAATTGAACTTACTTACTTAATAATTTTGTTCAATTAAAATTACTCAAACAAAGTATTAAAAATCTTTACGACCAAAATTAGTAGATTTTCTTCACAAGATATTAACATTATTTTAACTATTTTTTTTTAAGTATATTTCAATAATTTATTTTCATAAAATCTAATTAGGCACATAAACATTATAGTCAGTGTTGAGAATTAAAAGAGACACACCTCAGATCTCAAATCTCTTGAGCTATGAAATTTGGTATAACTGATGGCATAAAACCAAATCTATTGCATATTGACTATGCACATCTAGTAATATGAAAAATGAAAGGAAACAATCTCAGGCCAACCGTTAAGGTGCTTTTGGAATCCAATCAGGATGATTTTTGCCCAAAACACTCTTTCATCTATGCCCTTAAAAGCAGACGGCGTGCACCTTACCAGATATTTCTCGAGTTAATTTTATTCCACATTTCAGACTTGCTGAAAAAAGCAAATCCAAAAATGTTGACTTTATTATTTATCAATAGTCAGTATTCTGTTTGTTTGCCTTGTGAAGTGGGTATATAATCAAAACAAATAAATCACTTCTGAAACTTTTCCACCTTTGAGCTTCTCCAATCTGATAGATTTACATAAAAGCTCTCATTTCTCTGCTAACGCTGACAGTTCTCGCCGCGCTGTGAGGCGCTTTGCCTCATGGGATATCAGCGGCTTGAATTATTAAATGAGATAAAGTCAGCCTACTGTATATGTTTAAAGACAAAACATTTTTTCTCCTTTTATGAAGGGAGTTTAAATATTAATGTTGGCCTATGAAAAATAAATGTTGCGGTTTAGATTGGCAGTGCTGGATAATTACAATAAACCATCAAATAAAACTTCACTCTTGAATACGCATCACATTTTTATGCTTGAGTTTATGTTTGGGGATATTAAAGATGATTTTTACAGTGTTGTTATATTGATTTAGGGTTGTGGAATATAGTTGAATTGCGTCATCACTGCCCTGAAGGCTTCACACACAAACAGACTGCTTGAGTTTCTATTTCAACTGCGTCTTGGATCAGCTTCTCTCAGGCCTGTACTGTTACATTCAAGATGGCAGCTGCTTGTGTTCAATGGTGTGTTTGGAAAAATAAAACCTGTGATAGTGAACACAGCCTGACTGTTATTCTGTAACACATTAAACAAACAGCCAATAAAATATCCCTCAAAGCTGGAGAAATGCATCTTAAAGTCAATGCTCGGACAAATATGTAGTTTGGGTCGTTTCACAAATTTTTACCTCATCAGCATTTTGTTAACCCATATTAAAGAAAAGTTTTTTTTCTTAAAAGCCTTATACACATGTTTATATTGCACCACTGACTTAATATAAATAATAAATAAATAAAAATGAATTAACTCTTTACTTAAAGAGACAGTTCACCCAAAAATGAAAATTCTGTCATGAATTATTCCACCTTCGAGTTGTTCAAAATCTGTATAAATGTCTTTGTTCTGTTGAACACACAGGAAGATATTTGGAAGAATGCCAAACAGTTCTTGGTCACCTTTGACTGACATGACAATGGCAGTCAAAAGAGCCCCAGACTGTTTTGCTTCGAAATATCTTATTTTGTGTTCGACAGCAGAAAGATAAAAATGAAAGCCATTTACTTTGGTAGTCAATAGCAGCCGGAAATTTTGGTTACAAGCATTCTTCCAAATATCTTTCTCTGTGCCCATCAGATTTGTAACAGCTTGAGGATGACAGAAAGATTATTTCTGGGTGGACTGTCCCTTTAATTTTGAAATAGAGAATAAATAGCCTATTCATGATTCACTCAATTTATTTTGGATTTTGAAATATCTGGATTAGTTTTACATTGTTTGTCAAACCTGCATGAACTCTGTGATTCACAAAGTGAGGAAACATCTTGTGCTATTTCACTGCAGTGGAAGAAATTCTCAAGAGCAATGCCAGCAATCCCACAATGCACCTCGGCAGCTTTTATGTTAGTGATAGAATGTGTTAATAAACAATGTAGCTATTTATGAACATGAACTGATTTAGAAACAAAAAAGCAATGCATTGTGGGAAATCCAACATCTAAAGTAAGCTATACAGAAAATGCTGCAATTGCTGAAAATACAGTAAATGACATTTATTCGCAAAGAGATGTTTAACAGTGATGTGATGAAATAAACGCTATTAGCAAGTCAAATCTAATTTGTATTATTGTTGATGAAAACCCACTGTGTTAAATGCATTTTAAGTATATTTTTCTGTGGCTTACTGTAAACGTGTGCTCTCACACATTTGTGATGGTGAAAGATGTTTGAGTGTAAACAGAAGCACAGTTTTATACTCCAGAGCAGCTGAGTGTAAATTATTGATTGTTTTGGTAGATGGGTGAATCTCATAAAAACATGGTCAAGGTAACATTTCTCTACTCACCTTCCTTGAAGATGAAAATAATATTTTCACAAACTTAAAAAGCTTTTTCTGATTAGTTTTTTACTATTTTTCTTTACCTATAAGTAACATTATTGTCATTGCTTTATGTTATTATGCATTGTCTACTAGTGCAACAACATTTTTGAATAATACAAATTTAGCTAATTTTCATTAAAATCTCATTAAAATCATTACAGTGATGTAATGAAAAAGGTTAACTTTTCTTTAAGGAAAATAAATGAGATATATTCTTTCTTTTGATGTTGGAACAAAATACGGTCTGGTTTCATGGGACTCACCCAATGCTGAACTCGTGTTTGTGAATATAAATAAAACAGCACAAGCCCACATAAAATGTGCTTTCCAGAGAAAGTGCGCAGAAAAAGAAGGTAAAGGGCCGCTGGAGAGGTTGAGCACAACAGTGACATGATACATTACTGCTTTGAAGAAGATCAGGCCATTCAATGATCCCCTGGGGTCATTAGACAAAGTTTCAACTTCACTTTATGTTGGGAATATGAGCAGAGGCCTGGGGTAATGTCACACTCTGTTGGGAAAAGAAAAAACCTCAGGACTTTTGTGCGTGGCTTGCAAAAAACAAAAAACTCGGACCAACTCATTGTCCTTAGCAAAGGAAAAAGTCAAAGAACAACACTTTCTCTAGAAAAGCGCTTGAAGCGTCATCACCTGTTAAAGGCACAGTCGCCCAAAAATATTCAACTGCTGCCATTATTCATTCACAACAATGTACAATAAGTATAATAAAAGTGTTCAACGTGCAACGTTTCATGTCTTCTGCAGCATATGTGCCATGTTTTTATTTTCTGTGTTTTTCTGGTCATTTGAATTCACGACTGCATTTGTTGCGTCGACAACAGCTGTATAAAATTAACCGTACAGGTTTAAAATAGCCGTATGGTTCGACATTTAAAAGGAAAACATATTATCACAAATGTTCACCACAAGGGAACATGCCCCGTTTTCAAGGGACTTCAGAATCGTCATTGACACATGCAATTTGAGCAATTTGTTTGTCTGGCCTGAACAGAGAGCAATCAGAGTCATTTTTGGATATTTTTCACATTTATGTTGTTCTCGACAGCTCGGTTTGACCCAGTTCGTGTTTGCCATTTGCGACAATCATAATGCGTCGCAATTGAAACTTTGTGTCAAACTCAAAATGGAAGTTTCCAAAACAAGTTTTGTTTCTTGCACCAGACAAGTCCTTTATACAGTATCTGTGTTTTGTTTTTGCAGAACGTGTCGTGAAGTAACAGTAGCTGTGTAGTTCAGGGCCACACAGACTCGAGCTGGTCATAACAAAAGCTGGGCTAAACCGATTAGATCGTCAGCAAATGTAATCAGCGGCCGAACATTCATCATGTGCAGCCGGGTCTGAACACCGTTGGACGGTATATATTTGAACACAGAGTTTAATACACAAAACATCAACCTGCAGAAAGTGTTTGTACAAGCTTCATCTATCGGCCCGTGGACGGGAAACACTGGACCGGGTTTGTGTCGACTAAACACATTTAAGAACAATAACTTCGGATGAAGGTAAAATGAGTGTCATGATAGAAGCGAAGCTGAAGACCCAGAGGAAAACTTTACAGCGCTTTATTGCTTTTATCGCCGACTTCTCATTTATGTTTAATTAAGTTATTAACTTTCTCCTAAAATGCCTTAAGATGCTTCAAACGAAAAAGGCTAAATCAAACCAAACCTGTCAGGAACAAGGTCCAAGTCCGCTTCATTCTTAAATTAAAAAAGAAAGACTAAATTACATTTCATATACAGAGAACCAATATTTTTTTGTGATTATTAATGATTGAGATAATAAGGAATGTTTCTCCTAAAATTATCCAAAAAAAACAAACAGATGAGATGAAATATTTCTCACAGACCCCGATGAGATTGAATGTAGAATAACTGAAACTTCTATCTCATCCGTGTCTCAGATTTTTCTCAATGTCTCCAATACAGAGACACAATGTGTTAAACTGAGCGCAGATTTGTTTCAATATGCACTGCTGTCAAGAAGAAAAAGCAGAGCGTTTAGATTTCATCTCGCCTGTGATGCTTCATTCTTATCGAAAGCGTTTTGGAAACAGTTACTGAAACAAGAATTCAAATGTTCATCAAAGCAACATTCCAAGGTCAACGGTATAATTCAGTGCTTTTAAATATTAATATCATCCAGAGAAAGGTCGTGAACTCCAGTATCGAACAGCAGGTGCTATAAATATTCCATAAAAGATTGGGTGTTTTATTATTTTGACATTATCATCAACAGCTGAGGATTTTTGAAGGTCAGCAGAATGTGAAAGACACAACATCACAGACATCTGAAGACGAGGCTTATGATACTTGAATTGTGGATGCTCGTGTGGGAGGTCATGAGCTTTAGGTAGATTCTTATGATGGTGTGATGTCAGTGGTGTGAATTTCAAATGCGTCCTAGCCGGAGAATGTCTTCGTCCTTCTGTGTTCTAAAGTCACCTGTCGCCATTCGGATCTTGTACGGTTTTGTAAGAGAAACGGACCAGTCTGCATGATTTATGCCGTCGAGCGTTTGATGTCTTTTCCCACCTCAATGCATTTGCTTGTCATTAGATGACCTTGAAAGGTTATAAATGAAAGTTACGCCGTGTGCAACAGTGAAACCTCACGAGAAAACTCTACTTTCCTTGCCAAGGCAAAATGAATATATATTCATATATATATTCATAATATATATATACACATACACATATATTGGCTCTGAACAAAACCTGGCAATCTAAAAAAGTAGATTTTTAAAAGGTTAAATTGGAACAGAAAAATGTTATTGCTCTTTCATAGTTTAGGCGCTTTGATGGTGTTCTCAGTTGTATCTCGTTCAAGCCACAACTTAGTCTCAGATGTTTCTCCCCAAATTACTGAGAAATAAAGAGAGAAACAAACGAGACTGTAATTGTTTACACCCATGACAAGTTTGTTGATGAAAAATCCTCTGGATTTGAGTCAATTTGATGAGAAATGTTTGATATTGAGATCTTCAACAATATTGACTTTTGCATGAAGACTGGACAAATCTGAGACCTTTCTGCCTGTTTTTCTAAGGAGAGATATTTAAGACGTAAGCAAAACTTTCAATTTGCTCTCAGTTGCATCTGTTTGATATTTAGGAGAAATAATTCAGATATATCAAGAGATCTCGGATACATTTTTGTTCCCACAACAGAGAACTCCAAAAGATCTCCTAAGATATAAAAGAACAATCTCTGAGAAAAAAAAAACGTCTTCTGTGTTTCAAAGACCAAACTAGTCTCTATGAAATCTGACGTACTGTCAGGCTTTGTTTGGAAAACAACATATAATTGAACGCACATGCATGCACAACCCTTAGTTTTGAAATGTTTGGTTTAAGATGTACCTGCTCCAGAATGTGTCACAAAACTGAAAATGGAAAACACTCTTAATGAAGGTCAAGAACCAAATTACAGTAAGAAAAGTATCTACACTCTTAAATTGAGGTTCTTCACACAATGTTAAACTTTGTTTCCCAGTAACTTACTGTAGAGTTGATATACAATTTTCTTTCATAAAACATGACAGAATCTCTTCGGTCACTTTTCTTGTTATATATCCGTATCGTAATTTAAGAAGTTATAAATATTTTTACTAGAAATCACGAGCAAAATGCTTAGGAAGAAGGTCATTTTTAGAGCGTTATACCAGTTTTAGTCTCGCGTAGCCAGACCTTTATACTGAAGGTCTGGAACTTATCGCCACTTTCTTTGGAAAGGCCTGCCCAAGAGGCCATATGACTGACAGGTAAAGCAACCAACCACGTTTTGTTTTGTGCCGCGTCATGTTTTGAGGCGTGGAAATGTCCCCGCAGTAACAGACTGATGTACATTCACGAACGTGCAAAAAGTTTACAGAAACAACAATGATTATACATTTATGCCATGAACCTCGCATACTTTTAAGAATTGAGCGTTGATGAACTCTTAAAGTAACCATTGAAAACAAGACAGCTTACTTCTTAGATCAGAAGGCTTTATTGTTTCCAGGCTGACCGTTGAAGAATGCGACACGCAAATCTGGAAATCCTGTGAAATTCAACCAAATCAAATGAAGACTTCGAACTTGCTGAAGTGTTTCCAGAAAAGTGTGTCCATGCATCAGACCTGCAGCCAACGGATCATGGGCGTGATGTCTGAGGCTGAGACTATACCAGTATTGACTTGAGACCAGTCTCTTCTTGCTCATTTGGAATATCAGTAGTCAAAGTGTTTTCATTTTGATTAAAGTAAAGTTGAACTCTAATTGAAAACATTACTAATAGGAAAATATGAAGTAGTAATTAAACCTACAGTAAGTTACTGGAAAACCTGCTGCAAAATTACAGCAATGTTTACAGTGCAGCGATGTCATAGAAGAACATTTTTGTTTCAACAAAGATCAATTTAGTCAAAATTTCTTTTAAGTACCATCTCTTTCTTCTCTTTTCAGATCATATATCCTTCAGATGTTACAGGTTCTTTATGGAACCAAAAGGTTATTCTATAGGAACGAAGAACCTTTGGAAGCACCCTTATATTTAAGAGTTTACTGATATATTACATTAACTTCAGTTAGCTTTTATATTAAACTACAGATTATGTCATCTAGTCTTCAGTTTTTGAAAGAATATTGAGCCTCAGATGACATGTACAGTGTAAATCTGATGGGTGTGCCTTACAAAATTGCAGGTGTATGATGTCATTCAAACAGGCATACTCAAAAATAAACACTGCCTTATATGCAATGAACATGCAAAGAGTCGATAGGCCAAAGTTGACAATAAAACAAAGGCAAACATCTGATGAAACAGGCGCTTAAAACATGATAAATGATGGTGTCTGTTGATAAAGTACACCTGTGTCACAAACGCTAGGGCGTCTCCGCCTCAATCTGCTTTCATTACATCCGCCGCCGCTTGCAAAACAAATGTTAGGTTTGCAAACATGTTTATTTTTATTTCATGCAACAGAATTGACTTCATGAACAGAAGCCAGCGATTTTAGGTTCCAACTTGTAATAAAACACAACCAGCTCCGTTCCAAATACTCCATGAGAACGAGTTTGGCCCGGATGTGTGGATCATGGCCCGGATAAGACGGTCAGAGGAAACATCAAAGCGTTAAACACACGGTTTCCCTATAGATGTCTGCATCTTTTGTAATTTTACACATTCAAGATGAGATTTGTGCTTTGCCAAAGCAGCCTTCCAAGTAGCATGCAAACAGAAGAATCCCGACACTGAGCCAAAATTCATTAAACAAGCGAGCAGGTTGCTTTTGCCAAGTTTAGTCGATGAAGATCATGCATGCTGTGTTTGCTATTCTTGTTGCTTTTACAGGGTGCAAGGTGCTATCTCGAAAGACCGACTGACTGTACATTTGCAAACAATAGTTTGTTACTCGCGTACGGTGAAACACGCTTCAGCTGCCAAGCACAAATTATACTTACATTTGCACAGGAAGAGATTTATCCGGTTTATAATTATGCTAAATTCTTACATTGGGAAAACATATGTTGTGGGAAGTACGTCTGCCAAATGAATAAATTTAAATGTAGGTAAGAATATTTTTGATTTCAGCCAATTATGAAAGAAAGTAGAAGAAATGTGCAGTTGCGTTTTACACAAATTCATTTGGCAGTAATTGTCCAGACATTAAAACATACAGTACTGATGTGACGCAGTAGCGTCTATTAACATTGGAGACACTTACATCTAAATAAACTTTTTCCATTCATTTGATTCTAAATGTATTTGAAAAAAAATGACAAGAGTGTAAGAGTGAGTGTTCAAGCACAACTCAGAGACACAATGATGCCTGGATTTTTCACAGACAGTATCGGTCCAAACTGTAACAAATTTGCCAGCCAGAATGTGATCCATAAATTTTTCTATTATATCACGCAATTCTAACATGACCATTTCTTTCCATCGATGAGCCAGACACGTCACACCAAGAATAAAATAACTATAATAATAACAGCATCCACACGAACAGATGATAATCATAAAACAACTATAAAGATAATTACAGTAGCGTTGACACAAAAGTACGACAGTGTCATGTTTATTCTACGCTTTGAAATTTGAAATCCGTGAGCTCTTTGATTGATTTTGATCGGCTTTAATATTTTATTGCTTTGAAAGTTATCCAAACGATATTATTTCTCTGAATACAGTTATTGTAACAATTGAAGCGAGAATGAAAATTTTTAGATGTAGAATGATTTCTAAAACATTAAAGTTATCATCCAACGGTGGGATATTAGGGAGAATCTGTTGACGGTTATGCAATATCCATAACTATATGTTCAGAGATGTAAAAAGACCTTACATAATGAAGCGTTTTGTTTTTATTATCTTAAAATGAGCTATTCCTATACATACTATATTCGTATACACTGCAGGTCACCTTAAATGGAATTAGTCATGTTTCTACAGGAGCCCTAAACGGACAAACTTCTGTACAGATCGCGTTTCATAAATACCTTGAATACTAACAACCATATAGACCATAAATACTTTATCTACTTCAGCAGAAAAGAAAAAATGCACTGAAATCTTAGTCCTGTGTCAGTCACCGTGTGAGCTATCCAGTGAGCTGTTGATTTCAATTCGCAACCTCACCACTAGAATCCACACATTACACCTTAAAACTGAATTATTCTACATGAGAAGAGGATGTAAATATCTCGACGTAGTTTACTCACCGCACCAAACTTGACTCTTTGTCACGTAGAACACGAAATAATTATATTCAAACCAACGCTTAGGTCCTAAAAGACCAACATAAAAGCATCAAGGCGTTAAATATTGACTAACATTTCAGTCTGTTCTATTTAATTAGAAAAATTGTGCATTCGTCTACATTTAAAACCAAAACATTTTCTGACAGCACTTGGTCACTATAGATTCTTTAAAAATAGCTTGTGTACCACTAAAAAGAGGCATGTGGGAATGTATGTCAATAACAACGACAGGATGTTCATTTTCAGGCTGAACTATTTCTTCAAGGAAATCGTTCCTGGTCATCCATCTCCAGCCGTGGTCGGATGAAACACTGCACCCTCTCGCCAGCGGCGCCCGGGACATTATGAACTCTGGTCGATATCCTCAGGACAGATTGGTGCGTTTGACCGATGGTGGCCGGTATGATGTGCTGTCACGTTTAGATAGCAGCTTGTCAATGACGGGTCAAAAATGACAGACAGATTTAAATTTTTGCCAATGGCAGAACGGCCAGCTGAATCTAAAGGAGGTCCGTAAACAATGACGGTCAACCAGAGGACAGCTGCACAGATGTCGTCTGCTTCTGTACCTATTAAATAATGCTCGTGCTTGTTAGTTACAATGTCTGGATTGTCACAACGGAATCAGAAAAGAAAACAGCTCTTGGGTTGAAGACTAAAGCCATCTGGAATAGTAATCAGCTTAATTTCACAATTTACCCACATGAAAAATACCGTAGTATACTTTCGTATTTACTATAATAAACTGTGGTAAATTATAATAATTAGTTCTCTTGATATTGTAAACTACAGTATTCTATAGAATTAACTTTGGGGAATAGATAAACTGCTTCAAATATCGTAATATAATTTAGCATTTTCTATAGTAAACTGTGGTAAATTGTAGTATTCTGTAGTACTATAGTAATTAGTGTACTTGGTAAATGTATTCAATCGTAGTCTGTCACATTAAGTACAGTGAATTGATAAACAGAAGTATATATTGTAGTATAATCTATTATTTGCTATTGTAAAATATTGTAGCAAGTAGTGGGCTTTATATACGCATACTATAGTATTCAGTGTTATTTACTGTGGTAAACTGATTAACTGTAGCATGTATTATGATATACTTTACTGTTTGCTTACTAACTGTAGGAAACTGTAGCATATTATAGAAATTAGTGGGCTTTGTAAATGTATATTACAGTATTCTCTAGTATTATTGGTAGTGAACAGACTACAGTAAACACTGCAGTGTGGTGTAATATTTACTATGGTAAGGTTCAAAAACAGTTAACTATAGTAAACACATACTGCAGTATTTTGTCTTGTGGGTACCGAGGAAACTTGTATATCCACTGTTATTTTTCCGGAAACCTATTTTAGTGATGTCCGTCAGGTAGGAATGTCATGCTGTGCGGAGCAATCACAAATTGTATAAATTGTGTAAATATGCACTTCAGATCGATGCAGGAGATGCAATGATCTAACCCGTATCTCTGTTCACAGACTGTGTACAGTAATAATCATGAGATGTGAAATGATTTATTCTTACCACTGTGGGAAATATTCAACAAATTAAGTGACAAATTATCTCAGAATACAAACAAATGCAGCTTGTGTAAGCAATACAAGAAACCAACTAATAAGGTCTCTTAAAATATCTCAGTGAAACAGAGAACAGACGTTCTCAATGCTTCACGGATGCAAATCACTGTATTATTCCTCTATGTCAATGCATTTCTTTCCTTCTTAAAGGAAGCGCTGGATAAAAATCTGAGATGAAACCCGTTAAAATCTCATGAACTATGAAAGAATAACCAATAAAATGCTCCTCAGCGCATCACTAAATATAAAAGATTGAAGCAAAATACACATCTTGTCTTAGCTTCAGATGGGCCTTCTTAACAAAGAAGAAAACATATCCTGGAGATACTGGGTTCTAAACTCAGATTAAGTCCATGAAGGGATGGTTTTGCCATCTGTCTTGACGGCAGAAGCTACTGGAAAAATCAAATAACCAACCGAGAGGAGAGAGATGCATCAAAAGAAGTATTTCACACATCAGAAAATGCACCGGAGATGTCAAATGAGTCCAAAACACCCCCGGAACCGACCATCAATTCAAAACACACATACACTGTATATTGAGATTTTATATATGATGTAAAGTTTAAGTAGCTTCCATTAATATATATTAACGTGTTTCAGTTTCGTAACTATTATCATTTAGAATGAGCTGATATATAATCTTCTTCAGGCATCATTTTGTTCAAATCACATGCAGTTTAACAGGGACGGCCATTCCTTTCCCCATCATCGCCCTTGAGTTGTCTTTACGTTACGAAAAATACCCTAACATGTCATCGCATGTTGCACGGGTAAATGCAGTCGCACATCCAGCGATGCATGCAGGGCCGGCTTTTCTAGTGGCTTAAAGAACACGCCCGGAGGGATTTGATTCCCGCATTGTTAAGCGAATTGCACAATGCGAGTTTCCCCCGCCGTTCGTCTGTCAGAGTGATTGGAGCGAGTTCACCGAATGGAAGGAATGCAATGACACTGATATCCAGTGAATTCATTTGCATATTATGAGTTTTCGATAACAGATCCCGCATTTACCCGGCAGCCGCCAGACGACGAGCCAAACTTGAAATGAACTGGCTGTTGACAATACAGAAGGAGTAAAAAGAATCCCACGTTGTTGTCATTTTTATAGATTCATCAATTAGAGGATTGGCAGAAAGACTTGTGTGCTTGCGAGCAGAAGGTGGGAGGTCAGCGCTCAGGGGCCGTGAGGATTCCTGGTGCGGACATGAATTAAATGTCTTGCTTTAGGGAGAAGAAGAAGTGCTGAGACGAAACACCACCAGCCGGATTTGCATCCCTCAGCAATACCAATTAAACTGCATTTTCTTAAGGTGTCTGAAGATAACTGTAACTATGGTTACATCACCGAATGAACGGATGTTTATATGTCACAGTACACATAAGAAAGAAAACTAAACAATGAGATCTTTTTGATGTCACAATTATTTCTCCTCGACAGATTAAATGGAGAGCATGTTTTAGTTCACTATCAAATTATAATGTCATGTGCGTCTCAGATGTTTCTCCTAAGAAAAAAATCATGAATTGTACAAATGTGTCTGTGATGAGAGTTTGAGATTCAATGTGTCAACAATGTGTCAAACTGAGCTCAGATTTGTCTCGTCTGTAAACAAAAGTCAATATCAGTGAAGATCTCAATATCAACTCAAACATTTCTCATCACATCCAGATGATTTCACTTCGACAATATACATTCATGTACACCTCCAGACTCTTCATGTGTTTCAACAATTACACTCCATTACATTTTTTTTCTCCCGGTTATAAGGAGACACATCTGAGACTAAATGAGACATCTGACAACTCCATAAACCGCCTAAGCAACCTGTACACAAGGGCATCGGTTATTGTTTTCTGTACGAAAAGCCATAAATGAAGAGTAAAGAATCGAAGGATTGTTGTTGCGGTAATTTTTTGAAGATTTATGAAGAGATACATTTCGTTTTTTAAGGGACACGTGTAAAACAGAGAAGCTTCTTTTGACGTATAATACATTTCAAATTAAACTGATGTACCTTTAGAGACAGATATGGGCCAGAAGAGCAGAGATCGCAGAAGGTTTGATGTTGACCGGGTCTGGATCGAATCCAAAACCCTCCAGAACTATTGACTGAATGTTTCAGTACCGGAGAGAAAACCTCAAACAAAGTTAGATCTTTAATATCTCCTTTGCATCGCCTTTAGAAAAAAACATGCTTCTATTCTTTTCTGGGCATTCGTGTGAACACGGTTTTCAACCTTGCTTTATATCTCGATTATTTAGGACAACCAAACACGCACGCACGCACACACACATGCACGCATGCACACACACTCCCGCACACACACTCATGCGCACGCCCACATACACACACACACACATGCACACAGACACACACACACATGCACGCAGGCACACACACTCATGCGCGTGCCCACACACACACAAACAAACATGCACGCGCACATACATACGTACACACCCACTCACATGCATGCCCACACACACTCAGCAGTTTACTCCCTTGAGATGTTTTTGTCACTCACACACTTGACATCAATAAACACGTCTCTTTCACTCAGCACATCTTTGCTTTATTTTGCAAGCCAAGCCCTTCTACTGCTGTGAAGCTGTGGGATCCATCACAGGAATGAGTCAACCCCCCCCCAACACTCCTGACACCAACAAAACAACCTCTGAAATCTCAAATTATACAAGTTTGCACCATGTGCTTTATCTCGGCAAACTAGATTTCTCTGAGTTTAGCATGCGGTACACAATGGTGTGGAATGAAAAATGTGATCACTGTTTGTTTCGGCGCCAGCGTGATGAGAAATGCAGCCGATCTGTAACCGTATATCAATTCCCTCGATCTCAACAAAACAAACTTATTCAGAAAAATAAACAACGCTTGCCGACAAACAAAAGTGAAAACTGTCTGTCATATCAATCCTGTAAACTCTGTGTTTGTATGTAAACCGTAAACATATCCAGTTCGTCTCACAACTTTGTCTCATGTTTGTCTCAAAATTTGATTATTATTATTTTTTTGCTTTTTTTTGGTTCATTTTAGGTCTGACAGAAAGTGACAATAACGTAAACAGATAATATAAATAATCTAGAAGCATAAATATAGACATACATATATAACATACAACCATACATTAATTCAGATTAAGGGGGAAAAAAAGAATAATACAAATAAATCAATAAAAAATCTAGGCAAACATAGTTTTACACAAAGAGTAATAAGTAAATGAGTTAAATAAATCAATAGATAAATAATAATAAAAATGTGATGGATATTAATAATAAATAGGGAGGATTACGATTTAGTTGTCTCAATAAAATATTGCAGAAAAGGGCTCCGGGATTTCAGAAAAAGTTCTGGTCTTTGTTTTATTTCAAACAAAATCTTTTCCATCATGAGAGCGTATAAGAGGTAGAAAACCCATCGGTGATACGGAGGAAAAACTCCAGTCTTCCAATTTAAGGATTTGTGATATGTGATGAGAAATGTTTTGAGATCTTCACTAATATTGACTTTTGATTGCAAACGAGACAAATGTGAGTTCAGTTTGACACATCATTGACGTCTCTTCTCAAACTCAGACACATTTCTCACATTTCGGACTCTTTTCTCAAGAGAAATTGATTGAAGAGATTGAGATTTGAGTTTAAGCAAGTTTCCATTTACTGTCCATTTAATCTCATTGATGTCTGGAGAAATAATTACTTTTACATTGAAGTCAGCTTTCTGACATAACAATCTGCCACTGTCATTTATTTCCCCGCTGCTTGAAGATGCCGTCCTGTGCCAACAATTAATAATGCCGTCTGATCGTCTCGGAGGTTATTCAGCCTCATTTCACCTGCGACTGCTGCCTAATTTTCCAAATTCGTCTGTTGTATGCATGAGATGAGCTTATGTTTTAATAACCGTGCCCTTATTCTGCCTGTAATGAGCTTTGATTTAACTTTTCCTACATTCATAACATCTGTCACAGCCAACACACGGTAGGCCATATCTCTCACGCTCTCACATAATTCATGTGGAGATCAAGCAGATCAACTGAATACAGTTTATTGAATATACAGCACAAGACAAACAGATGTGTGAGATGTTTCAGAAACAAACACGTCAGAGCGTTAAAGGGACGCCATCGATTAAGGCGTCACGTCTCCGGTAATGTGCATTCCCCCGAGGACGTCTCCGAGGAGAGTTTATCGCGCAACCAAAGCTGTCAGGTGTTGAAAATCCATTATGGCTGCATGTGTCGACTCAAACGCTCGTGTCCCATTAGAATGTAAGGTGGAAAGATGGTCCATTTTACGTTTTAGCCTTTATTGCGTAAAATAATTGTGCCTGCTGAGTAGTTTTCACTTAAACTAATTGCTTCGCCACTGTTATGCTCGGACGTAATGGTGCCTTAATAGTAGTCTGCCTAAGCAGATGTTGCAAACGTTGAATACACCCAGCAGAACTGTGCATGATGAAGAAAAACAGATATACGACATGTTGAGGATTAGGTCTTGGATGCTTGGATTATAGAATAAAATATATTTCAAAGCATGTCGTAAAACACGCCTAATCGTGAAATAGCAACATCGCAGCAAAACTTTGTTTGTAAGTCTTGACTTCATGGATTTTTTTAATTCATATTTCTTGTTGTTTTTCTTATTTTATCTAATATTCCATATATTTTTGCTATATTTAAATAAAATTACACCAATGCCGAGACAGTTGCTTGAATTATTTTAAAACTCATTTATAACTTACAAGTTTGAACTATTTTCAACTTATTACATAATATATCAAATATTAATAATATTTAAATATATTTCATTTGTAAAAAAAAAAAATTGTTTTATCTTAAGGCATTTTATTTATATTCTTGCATTTATCATACTTGAGGTTCTAAACTAATAGAAAAACATATTTTGACCATCAATAATGAAATTATTAAGTGTCATCATATTGCTGTAGAAAAACTATTTGCTGCCACACGAGGTTATAATTTAAAGGGAATGTTTTGATTTGCATCATAAAAAACCTGTGCTAAAATGACTGTAACACATGGCCTTTGAAAGCTTACTGCTTGAAGGCACTCTCATGTCGGACGGAAATAAATGTACACTCATATATATATATCCCTCAGGTTGTCTTCGATCGGAGCAGAACCTGCTGTATCAATTAGACAGTGAATTATATTGGCACCAAGTTGCATCAGCCGTCATCCCACGGGCTTGTCTTCGCTCCGTCTGACAGGCCTGACATTGATATTCACAACAAGCCTCGGTCACTCGGTTCCTGGCTGGGGAATTAATGCAAAAACTCCCAGAAATGTGCACTTGTCAAACTCGGACATCAAAGTGCCCTTGAAACTGTGCATCACGCAATGCTTTTTCTGTCAACAGAGGTCAACGTCGCGAAGATGACTCGAACGTCGATCTACGCTACCGCTGTCTTGTCTTACGCAACGTTATCCCCCATGTGGAACCACCCCGGCATCTGGACCCGACCTCCGCGAACTTGTCAGACAGTTCAGGTCGACACAGCAAGCATCTTTTTGGCAAACACGCAACACTCCCACAGCAGCCAACGGCGGTAGTCTTTCTGAAAAAGGTCACTTCATGCCCGAACGACATGCACGATTCTACGCTGGATTGCCTTCCCAACATCCCAATAAATATCTGTTCAGTCTATTAGGCACCGCCTGTCCGCAGCTGTTTCAGAGCGACATCAGAGTTTCAAGCATCAATGACACATTGATTTTGAATTACAGGGTATGTTCATTGTCTAGAGGGGGAGGCAATGATCTGATAAGACTGATCCACTTACATCACCCGACTGACATCGAGACAGGCCTTTGGAATATTTCAAAGTGAATATCTCATGAATGGAGAGCTCTGTTTGGCAGAAATTCCAGGACAGCGTCAAAGAGATATTAGAAATGGTTGCTAAAAATGTGGTATGATGCCGTCTGTGTTTACAGCAATTATAATAACGTCCAACCACATCAACCGCAGGGAAGAATGGGCTACATGTAATGCCATAAAAATGTGCCTCTCTATGAAAGAAACGGTTTTGTCCTCTTTTGTTGGCATTTTAATATTTAATGGAAAATCACCTACTTTGATCCACTCAAATCATCCGGAGAGAAAACGATACGCGAGATTTAGCCAAACATCTGCCGGATAAACGTTTGAGTCAATATTCATTATTTACTGCTCAGACCAAAACAAAAATGAAATTTGGACCTCGGCCATGCATACGGAAAATAACAGTAATAATGAATAATGATAATTATTGTTAATTCGATCGTGCCATTCAGAGAAACTGTGAACATCTGCTGGCCTCCACTGTGGATGGATGTTCACAGGTTGCTTTCTATTCATATATATATATATATATATATATACGGTACATATACTGTATATAGAGAGAAAGGGAGAAAGAGATTTATCTAATCATTCTATATTTATGCCTTGCTCAGCAACTAATTTTAATTTTACTCTAATGTTTGTACTTATTGTATGTCTTTTGTTAAATGTTTAATACTTTGGCAATATTCTAAGAACACGTTATCATGCCAATAAAGTACCTTGAAATTGAATTGAGAGAGAGATGGAGATAGATTTGACCTAACAACTAGAATCTGGGGAAATTATTCTGTAGTTTTATAAACGCTCGACTCTTAGACTTCATCACAACACACAATGTCTGAGCTGAAGTCAAAAAGGATTTTTACAAAACTACTGCACAACCGATCATATCTACAAGCTTCAAACTCCTATTGAAAACCTTGTTAACTAAGATAAAGGTCAAATAGTTGCATGCTCTATAGACTTTCAAAGCTTTTGACTCAATTTGGCACCATGGACTGTTTTACAAACCTATTGAAAGTGGCTTCGGTGGTAAAACCATATGACCTTATTATTTCAATGTACACTGAGAGTAAATGCGGCATGAAAACCAACAGGGTTTTGGTTTAAGCCTAACATTGTTTAATATTTACATTAAAAGAACTGGCAACCATCCGCGAGCGATCTGAAGCCCCCTGACTCTACACCTCTCACAAATCAAATGTCTTCTGTATGCAGATGATCTGGTTCTGTTATCCCACCCAACACGGCTCACAGCAGAACAGGGACCTGCTAGAACAATACTTAAATAATTCACCTCCGTAAAACTAAAATGATCACCTTTCAGAAAAGGTCCAGATCCCAACTATCACAACACACATTTACATATGGCACAAACCCCATAACACACACATCACAATACGAAGACCTTGGTTTAAAAATGTTTAATCCTGCAGTGAATGAACTGAGAGAGGAAGCACGCAGGGCATTATATGCCAAAAACTAAGAGCCACATAGACAAGATCCAGACTCACTATAGAGAAGGGAAGACACACACAAACATGGCTGCCACAGGACCAGAGACTGTCCACACTGTCATATCAACACAACTCCACCTCCTACGAGAATGCAGAAAAATGTTTTATTGAAAATCAAGTTCATACATCCTTTATTCTGATACTTAAATTTTTATTTTCTTTTGTAAATCTTTGTATAAAAAACATTATATTTCTATTTTTATGTATTTACCTCAAATCCCTTTAAGTTCCACTACATACATCACACTTTATTTTATTTTATTCTATTACTATCTTTCTTTCTTTTTGTTTGTTTACATACTTGCATTATTTGTATGCAGATTTTGCAAATTTTTTCATGCCAATAAACACTTACTGTACACTGAAATTTAACTGAAATTGAGAAAGAGAGAGAGAGAGAGAGAGAGAGAGACTCAGAGAGAGAGAAAGAGAGAGAGAGAGAGAGAGAGAGAGAGAGAGAGAGAGAGATGGATGGATGTACTGTATATAGATTTCTTTCAAGTTTTGATTTATCTTGTTAAAAATAAGTAAATTGGAAAATTAGCAAAAAAGTTCAGTGTATCTTAAACAACAAAACACAATAAGAACATGATAAAACAATAAAAAACATCTATTTTTAAACATTTAAAAAAATTATTTATCAGTTTTTGCAAATTAACTCTTCACAACATATCGGTGCTGTCCTTCTGAAACATTGTATCTCCATACTTCGTGATTTTATTTTTTTGCCATCATTTATTAATAGTTAACCTTTGTGTTTGTCGCTGGGACTTGCAACCAATAAAAAGTATTAAAAGTGCTTGTCAACTTTGACAGCACAGTATGTAATCATTAAAAAAAACGACAGCGTTTCTTCCCATTGCCTGAAAAACAGCGAATTTGTACATAGAAGTTATGATATCAAGAAAACATAACATTATATTTGAAGACATTAGATGCACAAGCATCAAAGTGCCATTTAAAATATTCTTCTAAAATTAACATTTTTAATCAGGCACCTTTTAGTGATTTCACTTCAATGACAATGCATGCCTCCTTTTTCCAATAAAGCCTGATGAAAAAAAACATTTTAGAAAAACGGCCCTTATAGGGTTTTGCATCTGAGATCTAATACATGAAAGACTCATGAAATTGACATGTGCAGAAAACACCTGTGATCACATGATAAATGTTTGTTTTTGGAACATTTTTAGTGAATCCCGTGTAAATTCATTACTAGGTCTGGATAGAAGGCGGTTCAATATCACATCATCTGGCCGGGGCCTTTACAATGACTATCAAACTGATCTCGGATCAACCCAACAGCAGAAAGAAACAGATCAACAGTATGCTTTCTGTAACATGTTCCGGGCTTAAACTCTCATAAGCCGATTGTTTAAGATGTAGCGGGGCTCTGTAGACCATCAGCACTCTACGGCTGCCAAGTCTGATCTGTTTTTAGTTTCAGACCTTCGACCTGAGTTATGGTTGGAGCTGGCTGAGAGCGAATGCACCGCAAGGCAGAAAAGATCTGGAAGTCGTCCAAACGCAATGGGCTTATTGGGCGACTCTGAGCATCTGATACTAATTTGGGCTGAGATTTGATCAACAGAAAAACTGAATGTGTTATTGCAAAGGTAACCGGTGCGGTTCATACAGAGCCTCATTAGGTGTAATGATACGCTGAGCCGGTGGGCTTACATTGTTTGATGTTGTCTGATTGCTGTTGTAATCGCTGGTAAAGCGGCCTATATATGGGGTCAAGCGCTGAAGGTGTGTTCTGCCTTTAGCGTTTTACAATCTGCAATCACATACGCCTGCAGTGCTCGTCTCTGTAATTTTTATTTGCTACTATACAGCACGGATCTGATTATATTACACATAATAAATGCTTTGCGATGTACAATTGTTTTAGGTTGGGTGTAGACACTTACGTTTGAAAGTCTGAGCTCCGTGTGTACAATATAAATCTTTTGGATGTTTAACTTTTCTGGCAAATCCTGGTTATTTATTTCCAAGAAATTACAAAACTAAGAAAAATCACAAATGATATCTCAATTATTTCTCCTATAGACATCAAGTGGTTCTAATGGATCAGTGATTCCAAGATGGCGCCGAGTATGGCTGCTGTGCTGCGCTCTCCTACAAAACTTTGCAGTTTTTTGTGTTTTGTGTGTTTTATTGGTCATTTACTGTTATTTGTAAAATGTCTAAATGTTTCTAATGTTTTATATAATAAAAGTGATTTTGATTTGGAGAGCAAATGGAAATGTTTGCTTAAGTCTCATGTGTGTCTCAGATATTTTTCCTAAGTAAATGTAATAAATGTGACAAATGTGTCTGTCATTAGACTTTGAGAAGAGACGTCAACAATGTGTCAAACTGAGCTCAGATTTGTCTCGTCTGCAATCAAAAGTCAATATTAGTGAAGATCTCAAAATCAACTCAAACATTTCTCATCATTTTACCTCTAAACTTTTCAGCCTCTTCATGGATTTGTTTCTATTTTTATTCCTCCCAAACGATTCTAGGAGAAACATCTGAAACTATGTTGATACACGACTGAGAACTCCCTCAAACCTCCTGAGCTATGAAAGAGCAATAAAATGTTCCTCAAGGTAGTAAAACCAGAAACTGAAAGCTCTCTAATGATCCCTGTTGCTTTTATAGTCGCCCCAAACTTGTCATTTTACGGAAAACATTGGTGACACTAAACTGGGCTATTTTCCCATCAGGCTGCTCTGCTGTGTGAACAGCATCCATCGCACGCTCTCAGGGAACTGCGGAGGGCCGGCTGTCACAGCGGGCTTCGGGTTCGGAGGGATCTTGTGAGTCTAAAAATAGCCGGAGGAGCTCCACATCCATGGAGGAGCTCCACATCCATGGAGGAGTGTGGGATAAGTGGGCTGGTGTCAGTGGTGCGTTTATAGCGGTCTGGTCCGCGGGGGACTGGACTCGCTCATTTGTCAATGTAGGACTCACTCACAGCAAAAATGTTTTGACTTGTGTTTATCCATTCAGGAGACAAGAGTTTCCGAGGAATGTGTCCTCCACGCACGGACGCCATCTGCTTCCAAACTGAAAAAAAAGGGAATTTTCAGTTTTAAAGAGAGAGAACAGTATGGAACTACTCAAAAGTGTGAGGTCATTCATCCTTTTTTTCACTTTTTACAATTGCAAGCTCATCAAAACTGTGCATCACAAATGTGACTTTGAGAATCATGTTGTGACCTAAAGCGAAACAAAAAATAAATGAAAACTATCTTATGTGTTATAGTTGTAATGGGAATTGCATTGGTTAGTTACTCTATTGGTAATATGTTGGGTTCTGTTGGTGATGCCAGACGAGACACCATTAAATCTTACTGGAACAGGATCTGAAACACACCACATGAAGATATTTTCCAATGGTTTTAATGGGAAACAGTTGATGGTTGATAACCACATTTATAACGGAGGGTTCTACACTTTGCAGTTGATGTGAAATCTGTGTTTCTAACCAACCTGTGTTACCTTCAGAAGAGTGAAGATATTCCTCCTCTCCAGCACAGAAGAGCGCTCCTCTGAGAGAGTCTTTTATTTTTAGTCCAAACGCAGTCAGACTCCTCTGAAGCTTTTGTTTCGTCTTTTCTCTTCACAACCCTCTGCCTGTTGTTCGCATTGTTAACACAGACATTTTTCTGAACAAACGAATGATACTGAAGTCGTTTTGGAGGAGTTGGGTTGAATTGTACGAAGCGTGAAAGGCTACTTGTCTTTCCTTCAAGTCTTTATCAAACTGATATCGATTTGTCTCCGTCTGTAGAAGGGCTGTACAAGAAAGGCATGAACACAATTACCTCCGTCCTTTGTACGATTTGCTTTGTTCCGCCAAATTTTTCTTCTCTGCGACGGTATAAATCAAAGCGGCACGAGGTTTAAAGTACTCACCTGCAACAAATCATCTCAGATCCGCCCCGGGGGTTGAATGTTATTGACTTCAATTAACTCCTGAGACTGTGAAAATCAAGCTGTGATACGGCCACTCGCGGCAACGGCCTCAAAAAATATCTGCTGACCTGACTGCCTTTCCTATTTCTCCAAGGATTTTATTGGGTGATTCAGCTATTTACATAATTAAATATAATTGTTTCTTTAGGCTTAATGGTGCGCTCCATCACACTGTTTATGGATGGAATGTGATTTGAGAGTTATCAAGCTTTTAAATATCCACTATAGCGTCGTTCTTTTGGATATAAGAATAGCACTGTGGGGGCGGCCAGGTCCTTTATGCAGAATTTAAAAAATAATAATACGTGCTCAGGCAGATTCAGGCTCAAAGCTTTTTTTACATTAACAGGAATTGTATGAAAATTTACAGTAAATTAAAAGTCTGTCCATATTTTGCCTACAACATTTTCACTATAATCCATACTGTATGCTTATGCAAATTAAACTAAATTTTTAGTTGAAGTTGTTGAATACATTTTGAAATATTGTTAAAAATTTCTCAGCGTAGAGAAATCAATTTAATTTTATTTATAGAGCGCTTTTTACAATGTGCATTTTCCAAAGCAGCTTATATAAAATAAGAAAATAAGAAAAACAGAAAACACAGAAAGGAAAAACACAGAACAGCGCACGGTGTTTATAGAACCAGCAAGATCCTTCTGATAAATAATATCTAATATCAGCAGTCTTCCGGTGAGCAAGCTAACCCTGTGGAGAAGAACCTAAACTCTAATGATAAATAATTGGAGAAAAAAACCTCGAGAGAAACTAGACTCAGCCGGGAGGACCAGTTCTCCTCTGATCTGTCACAGCTGCACTCACTGACTTTGAAGTAAATGTTTATGAACAATAGAGATTTTAGCTAAGATTAGCTTATTAGTTGTGATTGAGGAAATTTCATTTGATAAAACTGTTTAGGTTTGTTGACCGATATCAGACAACAGAAGAATGTTATACGCAGGGAAACTACTAATGGCATAATGAAACTGAGAGCAGCTATAACTTCAAACTGCTGTAATGTGATGTTAGTTAAGAATTAAATAATAAATTGGTCTGAACTTCCAAGAGCAGATCTGTCCCCCTCATCGTCCTCTTTGAGAGTGTGAACAATGGCACGTCTTCTCTCATCTTTGCGTTCAGCTAAGCTAGTGTTAATATTGTATGATAGTGTTCTTCTGTGTCAACGTCATGGCACATTAATGGCGCAGGACTGTGTGTACAGCTCGAGGGGAACGGCGAGAATAAACATCTGCCATTTGTTTACATCCGTCTTCCGCTGAACATTTTCACTCTTGTTTGCTTCTAAATGTCTGAATTGCTTCCTCAATCTTTAAGTTAACAAAGGCCTTCAGCACAGTATCTTTCAGTAAGTACTACAGTTTTTGTATTATTCTGTTTATTCTTCATTTAAAAAGTAAAGAAGAAAGTTTAACGTAATTATTAACAATACTAATCTTTTTAAATTTCAAACTTTGGTCTGAAAGACTATAGTTCAGTAAGTGACCGAAAATTTACAAATGTGACAGAAAAATTCCAAACTTAAATATTCAAAAGAGTTAAATATTATAAAAAGGATGGGCATTATGGATCAAAAACATTGACTAGATTTAACTGTAAAGTTATCTAAGTTAGCAATCAAACTTTAAGCTTTAAAACAAGAACTGGGGCTGATTTATGGAAAATTTATTTGTGTTTTGTGAGTTTCTTGTCTCGTCTTTATGTTTTTGTATATTCAAATATTTCAAATGATTATTTGAAACTTAACTCATCACGTCACTTTAAAAAAATAATTTACTTGGTAAGTAGACAAATAATAAACATAATACTGTACATTCACCCGGTCATATCCTAAAATAAACTAATTTGCAGTTATGCAGGAACTTTGTTTCTATTTCAATATTAACCAGCTGCGGCGTCATATCTTGCATATTTGCATTTGAATATACAGATGTGAATGACATGAATTATCACCCTCGATCCCGGATAGAAAACCTCTGTTAGATCTTGCTGGAAGGCAAAAGGCCCATCAGAGAGCAGATGCGTAATCTAAATCTAATCTGTGCGCCTTTATACATCTGCAGCCCAGATATGGACCATTTCTGAACGATTGTGTTTCCAAACCTCCCCTTGTCAGAACGATACCCAAATTGAACATACTGAATAAATAAAGCTATAATTATAATTATAACCATTGTGATAAATCCTAAAGCAGCTTTGTTCTTAATATGCAACCATTATTTAAAAGGTATAATACTGCTGTTATAGCATATTTACGTATTAAATGACTCACAAAATGTATTGCAATGTAATATTAAATGTAAGAATGTTTGTCTGTTTTGGGGAAGCCAGTGATTTATATGAACCAAACTATTAAAATATTCTTAATGGAGGTAAAGTATGTACATTTGGCAATGAATGCGTTGGACTGTTGCTTCCATGGGTCAACGGGGTCAGTGTCATTGGATGCACACCCCTGGCCTGAAGTTAACTTCCAGACTGTGTTTGGTTATTATTTAACAATTTATTATACATCAAATTTATGCTAATATTAATTTATATAAATATTTTATTGTATTTTAATTGTATTAAATTAATATTAAACTACTCAACATTTATAGATTCTTTGGAGAGGTCTTCCAGAAGTTGGAGCCACATAACGTCTTTTTATGTTTTATACGCTGAAACAGTCCATAAACACTAATAAGAAAATGGGGAAACTGCGTTAACATTTATGCACCGTCAATTTTTTACAATAATAATTGTTAAAAAATGTAAGGTACAAACTGTTGCCACAAGTGATTCTGACAACTGTATTGACAATTGTTGAAAAAGTTTCTAGAAAATTCAACCTGTTCTCATTGGAATTCATAACTATAAGGTGGCAAATTTGTATTTATTTGTTTGATGCGCATCATATTAAACGTACAATTATTAGAAAAAAAGCTATACTAACCACACCAACCCCACTTTTAAACCTGAATGCCACTTGTGCAAAAGCAAATTGTACTGAAACATAAAAATGAGATCGTAGTAATTCATGCAAATTAGTTACAAAATAGTTACGAATTCCCATGTGACCTTGTTTTGAGGAAAGGTCTGAAATTCTTGTATTTTTAGAATGTCATTGTTCAATTAACTGTGATGATTTTCTAGACAATGTTCAGTAACTGTTTTGCAGCCGGAAAGATATTGACTTTTCAAAAACAAACATACTTTGAGAAATATATTCAGTGCAGTAAGAAGTGTGACAAACAGCACAGTCTATGCAAATAAATGCAATTTTTTCCCTCAAGAAAAGCCTCTTGCATAATACTCAACATGCATATCTACAATTGTGTTTCACTGTTGCTTTGCGATTCCAATGTGCGTGCAGAAAAACAAGCCATTTTTTCGTTTCTCTCTGACTGTGAATGCGACAGATAGCTCAACCACCCACGTTTCTGGCATAGTTACCTCTTCACCACCTCTTCACAGTAAAACATAAAAAAATCCAACCCACTCCAACCAAAATCCATTCAAATCCATTTGTTAAATGAAACCCTTGAATCTTTAGTGTTCCTTTATCGCATCATCGCACCGCTACCGTGGTTGTGCTTTTCACACTTAAAGTCAGTCATGGGAAAATCTGTCACTCAAGAACAAACGTACCTTTTCAATGTCACGCCGTTAAGCTGCCGAGATGACCTTTTTTATCTTGTTTCAGAAGCTGACAACATTTTCCATGACAGCAAACACTAAAGCGGCTAACTTGAGCGGTTGATGCGAATGTCAAACGCGCCGCTGTTTGTTAAAACTCTGACAGCGCTCATATTGAAAGTCAATGAGCTTGGTGATGGGAAACAGCTCGTGCTGCTGTTCTTTCGGGTACCGGAGGAAGACCACTGTCACGAAGCCTGCGTCCTCCTGCCAGACAGGTGAATCTTCTAGCGTTGAAGGCCATTAAAAATATGGAGAGTGACAGCGGCTGTAACAGAAGTCATTAGCACACACACACTAATGATGACTGGGTGTGAGTTAGGAGGCCATCACAACTGTTGCTCTGACACATGGATACAGGCTCTTTTGTTTTAAAAAAACATGGAAACAGAGAAGAGAAGTGATATGGAGGTAAATAAGGCTCTTAAGAGGTGTAAAAGGATGCAGTAAACCTTCAAATGAACCGATGCCTGTGTCTATTATTGCCTCAAGTTTGTTGAGGGAATTGATGATGAGTTTAGGGAACACTAAAAATCCTGTCATCACTCCCGTTCATGTCCTTTTTTGCAAAAATCAATCGACAAATGTCTTACTAATGGCTGTGAATTAGCGGCACAATCCCACGGTGATTGGTGATCGTGTATGAAGAGTCTTAGTCATATACACATGATCTGATGTGAGTGTTTGGTCGGGTTTAGGGGCCTAATAAAATATTTTAATAATCTTAATTTTGTTAGTTTCAGATCATTTGAATTCATGGAATCCCGTGAGATCATTCTGCATGTAGGACAAACTTTAAATCAAACTCATAATCCCCTGCAGCTCTCGAATACATTCAAACATAACATCAGTGTGCCAAGACACTTCATCCTATCTTTGATGTTTGATTAAAATGATAAAGGTTCTTATTTTCAACATATTAATGTTTTATCTTATCCTTTCGGATTTGAAGCAAATAAATGTTTTATCTTTTATTTTCCTCATAATGATTAAAAAAATTTGTTATCAAATGGATATCAGATGGAAAGTTTCTCTGCAGAATGGATGAGACACTACAGTACAGGTCAGATCTGCGATATCACAATAGAGTTCTAGCTTACATTAATATATATTCAGATTTACATTTATATACATTCAGACTTATAACCATATATTCGGATTTGCATCTATATTTTCAAATATTATATCATTATTTCCCGTGTGGCCCCCCCATAATATACCGTATACATTTATATCGGTATATTCCATCTAAATTTGCATTGTTTCTGTAATTTTATATTTTTACTGTATTTTAAAAAATATGTGGAAAAACAAGTAAAAATATCAGTAATTTATTTTTACGGTTTTTATTACAGTGTACCATCACATTTTAATTCACAGAAATCCTGCAAAGTATGTTGTCACTTTAAAACGTACATTGATTTTCGTCACATCCATAATGTGAGTTTAAAAGAGTTTTCCCTCTTTTGACGTTTAATCACAATTAATTGCATCCATAATAAAAGTTTATGTATACTTATTAAGATATTTCTGTGCACTCAGTGCATATAATAATGTTTTATTTAATACAAAATATATACATTAACATTTATTTATCTTTATATTTAATATTTTTATTAAATATATGCATTTGTTTATAAATATAAGATAAATATCCACATATATTGCGTTAAAACAAACTTTTATTGTGGATGCAATTAATCGTTGAACATCCCTAACTTTCATAATCTATTAAAATACATACACGTTCAAGTCAAACGACATCATACAGACAATTCCCTCAGAACTGCAGTCAGAAGCATAAAATATAAAATCGTGAATATAAGACGTGAATCTGGGAAGGGGACCGTTTCCAATTCGGATTGGAATGCTCGCTGATTTAATTGTTAAACAAAATTATAAATTTGTAAATGGAACACAGTCATTATAAATCTTTGAGAAAACACAAGCTTGACGATATTTTGACCTGCCGTCAGGACGATGGCCTTTCGGCAGATCACACCACGGTTCACCAGAGAGCCAATCCTCTAAACGATAATAGTGACCTTTTGGATAAAAACCTCATATCTTGCTCAAATCTGTGGTGTGACAGCATTCAAGACAACAATATACAGCATCCGATGCTCATTACCGACTTCAGACGTCTACATTTACAGCCGTGTGCCTCGTCGTCTCATTTAACGTCAGTGGATGGCAAATAAAGCAGCGTGTAGGCATCTTCAAAGAGCCGAGGACTTGACACAGCAGCCTTGTGAATCTGCAAGAGACACATTAATGGTGACATTGACTGTCCACGTGCTCTTTATATTGGATATAGTTAGATGTGGATGAGGGATTTTATCAAGCTTTACACTCAATGTTGGCCGCGGTCTCTCATTTCCTTGTATTTCAGTGCACCCACGCCACAAATGTGACTTTTCCACTTGACTGACCGCTGTAATAGTCATTCCTGCATGAGGACCTAAAGCTTTGTAATTTCCACATACAGTAGCTTGTTAGATTTTTTTTCTCTCTCCGTCGTTTCAGTTTTTGTTCTCATGTTTTACAGAAAGAAGTGGAAGATGGAAACTCTGTGCATTAGCGCTTTGTAGAAATGGTGCACATTGACTTTGAGTCGCTGGATTCAAACTCATATTATGCTGCAAATCTTTTAATGAAATGTATTTATTTTTTATTTCATTTTCATTTTTAGATAAAGCTATGACGTTTATATATTCTCACCTATTAATAATAATATTTTCATTCTTATTTCAAATACTTTGCATATGTGGATTAATGCTGTTGTTTTAATGTGTTCTTTTAAAGCAAAAGGTGCTCTATCAATATGAAAAATAATTATTCATTCTTGAATCAATGTTTCATTAGAGCAATAACGCACATAAATGTCACAAAATCCGACCTCATGAGTTAATAAAGGTCATCCAACAGCAATGTGAAAGACTGACAGCATGACAAGACACATGAAAACTGTGAGAAAAACCTAGGTAATCGCATACATTTTTTATACTCTTCCTAAATACATGTAAACAAATGACTGTTGTATTGTTTACAAGTGAATCTGAAGTGGCCTGAAAAAGTACAGATAATATCGTCGGTTATTTTCACCTGTTTCTCTAGTTTTATTTTCAGAAAAGAAATGCTATTAGAAAATATAGCTGCTAGCAGCAATTACAGGGCCAAGCCCAATAACGCCCCAAAGTGAAATATTTTACACGTGTGAGGCATACAAGATGTGAACATGATGATGCATACCATCATCATGGAAGCCATACGTAATTGCGTTTGTGAAATACAACATTTTATGACAAAATTCAAAATGGGCGCCTCCCAAATTGGACAAATGAGGAATATTGGGTATGATTCGACTCAATATGCCTCAAGGGAATCAAACAAGACGACTTTATATTTCTGGACCAGTAGGGGGTGCTGTGGCGAAACTCAGGTCATCACTGGAATTTCATGTCGATACGCATAAGTTTCTTTGTTGTCAGATTCTTAGATGCGCTAAATGAGAAAAGATTAGCCGATCGAAAATATTCAAATATTTTTTTGTCTGCAGTGTCTCTAGATACCTGCATACCAAATTTTGTGCAAATCGGGCAAATTATGTGTGTGGCAAATTTCACAACTTCCCAAATACGGCCTGCCATAGACTTCCATGCAGAAGAAGAAACAGATTAATAAGAACACTAACTGAAGTGCAATCGGTATCTACGCCACTTCGGGGCTTGACCCCTAATTATATTTTTATTTGTCATTTCTGAGAAATATTGTTAGTAGTTCAAAGAATATAAAGCAAAAATTTTGATGATCATTTTACCTAAACACATACCTATATATATTACAGTAAATTAAAACTGGCTGTGTGATATAAATCCTCCAATTGTTGGCAACTATCAAACCACCTCCAGGCACAACAGTGCTTTTATTTAACGTCCATGCAACCTTTACCAATGTACACAGGTTTTACACAACATTCACAAGTCTGTACAAAGAGTTCATTGAAAATAAAATCCTTCCTTGTATATGCAAATGACAGATCCATAGGTCCACGCCCAATTGTCTCAAAGAAGCTTTTATGACTACATAATGCCATTGAAAGGGATGAAATATTAAGTAAATAAACTGTGCTGACGGGATGGAAACATACCAATATGCCCTTTAACACATCAGAGTAAAATCACTGACCCGGATTGAACACGCACATGTTTCCGTCTGTAATATCCGTCATATTAACAGTGTTTACGTTATCATACGGTCAGACTTTCAAGAGGTAATTTCATGTCAGATTTTCTTTGATGTGTTTGGCCCCTGTCAGTGTCACGTGAATGTTGGAATGCTGTTCTTATCTCCTCGAACATTTTGGTTTGTCTGTGGTTTGGTGTGATGAAACCCTAAGGCACCGAGACTTTTGTTCTGGGTTAAAGGCCACTGTCAGGAGCCCTTCAGGTGACACACCTGCGTAACGTAACACCTGAACACATCAGAAAAGAAACACACAGCTTCATACCAATGCTTCATAGATGATACCTGCTTGGGTTATTTTCTTTATGCCAACGTCTAACTTTATGTAAAAATGGTTTCGTACACACACGCACGTGCATTAATGTGTGTGTGTGAGTGTGTGTGTGTGTTCATGTGTGTGTGTGTGCATGTGTGTGTGTGTGTGTGTGTGAATTAGAAAAAAAAATGATTTTACTAAATGAAACTTATATTTGAAACTGTTTTTTATTTATTCTTAGCAAAATGTTTAGTTTTTTTAAATGAATAGATGGGAACTATTACAGTACAGTAAAATTATTATTATTATTGTTTTCTTTTACAACATATTTCCCATAGTCCACTTTCTGTTATTTCATCATTTTAATGAGTGCAGTATTATTTTAAAATGGGGAAAAATCTGCATAAGTATGTGAGAATGTGTTCAAAAACTTTTCACAGATTTCTTATTTAAAAAAAACTTAAAGGGAGAGTTCACCCAAAAATGAAAACTCTGTCATCCTTCACTCACCCAAACCTGCATACATTTTTTTGTTCTGCTGAACACAAAGGAATATATTTGGAAGAATGTCAGTAACCATTCTATAAATACTAAAATAAATACTATGGGAGTCAATGGGGGATGAGATCTGTTTGGATTCTTCCAAATATCTTCCTTTGTGTTCAGCAGAATTTACACAAGTTTGCAACAATCTCAGGGTTAGTAAAGTATGACAGACTTTAAATGTTTTGGTGAATTATCCCTTTAAATAAATTATACAGATATAATACTTGCGGGTGTGTGCTTACTGTATTTGCTAAGTTGTCAAAAACCCTTAAAGAGCCTCATGTGACTGTTTGCTAGCGTACTTTTATTGTGTTTGCTTGTTTTCCCAAAGGCTAATACAAATATAGCATGATGTTAACATTTTACCATAGAGGACAGACTTTACAAATATTATTATATCCTTAAACGTAACGAAACCCTACAGATACTCGAGAAGACCATTCGAGAACTGGCCCCCAACTAAACCAGTAGAGACTCGAACTTGCATTACCTGAAGCAGCACCATGACTGCGATTACATTTCTTCCTTATTCAGACATGCAATGCGTGTTAATCTTTTAAGAACCCCATTAAGAATCCGCCTATTTTTGGACACTGACCAGATGTATGCCGCCAAATTCTTGAGATGAATGATCGAAGCGCACTGTAGTGGTAACTTCAACAAAGTAGAGGACACACCCGACAAACAAAGAGCTAAGACATCACATTTATCTTTTCGTGCCGTTCCACCCCGACCTTCCACAATAGTGTTGTGTTTGCATTGGTAGCCCAGAGCCAGCGTAACTGTGCGCTTACAAGAGCGTTGACAGCTGAGAACACAGCAACCTTTAACTTGAGTCCCGGGATCATCCCTGCTAGATACCTGGAAGAACCAAACTTTCTGGAAGTATAATGGAGTGTAACAGAAACAATCCAGAGTGGGAAGAAAGGAAGTCCGAAAAGAATCCCGAACGATAAATCAAGAGAGCGCTGGAGGAAATTAAGTGTGACACATGAAGACGAGTTCAAGAGGAAATTGATCGGAGCACTTTTCTCAACTTTAAAAAGAGGCGACGGCATCTAATCTAGAAAGGAAAGGCCAGCTCTCAATTCAGAGGCGCAGTGAAGCATCTAAAAATAGCCCCGGGGCTGGTCTGGCAGACATTGTGAGAAGGCCAAAGCGTTTGAGAGTGACATTGGTGTCCAAGCTTGATCGCAAAGTAAGACTGACAAACCAGTGGACCACAGGAACTCTGACATACGGCACAGAATTCACTGCAGGACCCTTAAACATGTGCACACTCGTGAGGAATGTGTGAGTGGACATAGGTCAAAGATCATGTGATGACCCTTTGGGTTATGACAGGCCGGGACTGGGAAGAAAAATTGTCCCACATCGGCCCTCCACCATTTCTGTCGATGGGGGGGATGCATGGTCAAGTATGTCGGTCGGGGGGGCATGTATATGTGTCTTTTGCGTTCATGTTGCATGCTTTTACGTTTATAGTACATACGTTTGAGTGGCCAAAGTGTCAGTTCCAGCCCAAACGATAGCGGCCCAGGTTTTTGAAATGTACCATATAACATCACCAAACTGAGTCCTCATTTCTTCAGCAGAACACAAAAGAGGATATTTTGAAGAACGTTGGTCATCAAACAACACTGAACCCCATTGACTTCCATTGTATGAACGCATTTCTCAAAATATCTTATTTTGTCTTCCACTGAAGAATAGAGGTTAACAACATACTATTTTTTCTCAAATTGTGTGTCTTTATAAAAGGGTGTCTATTTCTAAATAATTGTGACACCCTAGCAACACCTTGGCGGCCACCCGAACAACAAGTACCGCACTGACACGGACAGCTCCCACTTGCTCTAAAAAATGTAAAAAAACGACTTGCCGATGCCATTTTAATGCATAGCACACAAGGACACTTCTCATCATTTGTCAGCGTAGTTTGTATAGAAAGCACAAAGGAGCAGCAGTTCATAGGCCAGCTTGGCTATTGAATTCCTAAATGAGCTGGCTGCTGACAAGGGATAAAAATCATGCCGTACCCCCGCCTCCCCAAGGCAAACGAGATATGCAGAGGACAGGTAACATGTCAAGCTAATGTTAACACATGCTGCTTGAAAACTGGACTGCACCAATTACATTCATAGGACGGCACGTTAAAAGTGGGAACTCATCAGCTTGCTCAGGGGGAATAAGACTCAATCTGTTAGTTACATATGACCTTGAATACTAATGTGTCTAACAGAGACAGAACAAAAAAGATGTAGCTCAATTTAGAAAAAACCATATGCGCATGCGGTTAGTGGTGCTTGCAAAAGCAAGCGACCTTATTGATACTGCCATGGAGATTCATCCCATTTATAAGATAAGCGCCACATAACTCACTTCACGTTATTTGTGCCACAACCTTGAATGAGTCCTCATGACGTCTTGTTGAGGTAAAGTGTGCCATTTGACTTCATATTTTATCCGAGGCAAGGAAAAGACAATTCCCGACTTATAACAAGTAGAAGGAGTTGCCTGGACCAAATCTACAGACTGCATGATCCTACCCATCTTGCGATCAACAATTAAATTCAAATTCATTTCTGTACCAATTCTTTTACCGTTTCGCATTGTCGCAATGCATTTTTGCAGTAAATAAAAATTTTACTGAAGAAAAAAAATCTGGAAAATGAGGAAATACATTGAAAACATCCTATTATTGCTATGATGTACGACAAGAACACATTGGTGAAAGAGTGCAACATGCCAAAAACCACCCCATAGCAAAGCCCTGACAACCGCCTCCAACATCAAAAAATTGAGATGAGATTTGCTTGCAAACACGCCACTAACATAAAAAATCAACACGTTTCATTTTATGACTGTTGGATTGCTGAAAAGTGAATCTGAACTTTTCTCTTTGCAGTTTTTGAGGCCTGAACAAATACACAGCATCTGTTCTGATATGTTCACCTGCTTCTCCAGTTTTCTTTTTCTGCAAATTCATACGATATTTATATTTAAAATTTGGAATAAATACATTTAGTCGTTCACACAATGAAACAAAAATTATATGTTACCTAAATCTATACACATACCTATGAATAATCAATTCTGAAAAACTGAAACTAACTTTGAAATGCTGCACTTCATGTTTTTTTCCGATATATGTGTGAAATTCACCCCTAGGCATTTAAAGTATGAGATCAAAATTAACTCAAGGCTAATGTGATGTTTTGAATTCATACAAGATAAACCTATGCCTCATTAACAGCTGTTTTATGGGCCGGTTTCCTTCAAGGCGTCCGCCATATTGCAAAGGTCAACAGTTCCCTGTGAACAGCAAGTTGACTGCGACTGCAACCAAAGTCTCTCACACACACACGTATAAATATTTTAAATGTTATGGGCTGTTGTGTAAAAAGCAACATTATAATTACTAATCCATCAAATCGTCACTGCCCTTCTAAAACCTTCTATGTCCAAATTAGCTGTTTTCAGAAAATAGTGTTTAAAAATGATTACATACTGTGTTGTCAAAGCTGACAAGCACTTCTTGATACGTTTTATTGGTTAGAAATTTGCTAAACCCAGTGACAAAAATAAAGGTTGATTAATTAAAATGGTTTATGACAAAAAAAATCAGGAAATATGGAGATACGAGGTTTGAGAAGGACAGCACTGATACAAAAGACATTAAAAAGTTAACGACAGTTTCAAAACCTGTAATACTGAAACATGAAAACACAAATAAACACCTCTGAAATGTTATCTGGTTTCTTCTGTGATTTAAATCCAAGTTGTGTTGTTTTTACAACCAGAGGCCACAAAATGTTATGTCATCTTAATGATTACAGACACTTGAATGTTCCAAACTGGCAGATGTGTTGACATTGGCCATCTATGTATACAAATCTATGTTCGCAACACCCACTTAGTTACACTTCAGGATCCAATTCTGGACAAACAGGTCGCTAAATACAAGGTAGAGAACCTGTAAGAACAGTCATCCGATGGAGAAAAAAACCTTGTGCATGTATTTCAGCATCCGCTCATCAGACAGATGTCACTTGACAAACTCTCGTCTGGAGAGGTCAAGGGTAAGAACTATGACATTTGGGAGAGATGAGTTTCTCCTTCGGACCGGGGCCAATGGAGGAGAAGAACTGGCAGAAATCTGTCACACACTTGAGGTGTAGCCCAAAGCAACTCTGTCGTGACTGACAGGAAAGAATATGAGAGCGGGCATTTGTGATGACTTGCCCATCGCTCCGTCAAACTAGTTTGTCACTTCGACGGCGACTAAAACCCAACAGGGAGCAAATTAGCCATGAGTAACAACTAATGTATTCCAAAGCTCATTCAGGGAAACAAAGCCTTACAGATAGAAGATTCACAGAGAGATGAAACAAGTTTCTCTTTTTATCATTTCGCCCCAGGAGAAAAACTCGTGGACGCCGATTTATCACCAATGGCATGGAAAACTGATGTCAAATGCTTGTTTACTTCACCACACAACGTTCCAGAACGGACCTTGCCAAAAGATGGTTTAGCTCTCATGTCATCTCTAAAACTATGCACAGAACCAGTCACTCTGCCTCTGAATGCTGTTATTGAGAGCGAGCAGAAGTGATATATTGGAAAGAAATTAAATGTGTTGCGATTTGATCCTCGGAGCGTCTTCGGACACATTTCAGACTGACAAGTGATATCAATTTCAGGGAGTCAGTAGAATTTAATTGCGCGCCATGTTCTCAAGCGCCACAGGCAAACATCTCTCATGAGGGAAACAGAGTACTTAACTCAGAAAAATTGACATGCTTCTTGATGTTTGAGTAGTAAAACATGAATCATACTTGAGAAAACAGGACTGTCATTGTATACAGTCAAGAATACTGTCTTTCTGCAGAACACAAAAGAAAATATTTTGAAGAACGTTGGTCTTTAAACAACATTGGACTGCATTGACTTTCATTGTATGAACACAAAACCACGGAGACATTTCTCAAAATACCTTCTCTTGTGTTCGACTGAAAAAAATTATGAAAACATTTTTAATGTGAAATATGTAAGGGATTATTTACAGGCAGCCGGTTGTTATCGCAGAAATAATCCCCGTCAGTGTGATCAGGACCCGAGCCAAGTATAGGAACCGCCGGCTGCTTGTACATTATCCCGCTTATTACACGGCTACTTGACCCAAGAGAAAAAACTGGACATGAAATGTGAATTTGAAATGGTCGTATTAAAACCTTCCGCAAGGAAAAGCCATTTACTCTCCCTTTTGAGGTATGAAACGACGTTCAAATGTCACAAACAGGCATTTTGGTTGAATCAATTGTAAAAATTAATGTGTAATCAGCTTTGAGAGGTTGTTAGCTGGAAATAACAAACCTGCAAATGTTGCAACTGGCCAATCAGAATCAATCATTCCAACGGCTTGTGTAATAAAATAAGTAAGTAATATTTATTTCTATATCACCTTTCAAGAGCTGTGTCACCAAGTGCTTTACATCAAAATTATCAAGTTAAAAGAAATACTGTTTAAACAAAAGCAAGTTTCAACAAGTAATGTTTCAGAGTCAATGGATCTTAAATTCAATGGAACAACATTCCACAGTTTAGGTGCAACTACTTCAAAGGCACAATCACCGTTTGTCTTCAATCTAGAACGTGGAACAACTAACAGGATCTGATTTGAAGTTCTAAGACTCCTGCTGGAGTTACAGGGTTGCACCTCTCTTTTCTGTATACAGGGCTTGACCATGCAATGCTCTGAACACCATCACCAAAAATGTTTATTGAATTCTGAAATTAACAGCAAGCCAATAAGGAAATTAAAATTGGTTACACGAGATCTCTTTGATTACTGAAAGTTTGGCAGCTACTAGAAAGAGTTTCAGTGATGAATTATTAAGATAAGTAAAGTGACTTGCAATAATCAAGGCGGGAGGAAATAAAAGCATTTGTATTAATTTCCATCTCTGCAGCGGTCACAACTGCCCTCAATTTCGCGATGTTTCTCAATTGATAAGAACAATTTCGAACCAGATAATTCACATGTTGATCAAGGCTGAAACTTTGTCCCATGTGAACATCGAAAAGTTTTAACAGAATGTGATAAGGGACCAAGAGATTCCATCACTTTAGGAAAAACACCAGTAGGGGCTGAGATGAGCACTTCTGTTTTTTCAGAATTTAACTGCATGTAATTATTTGCCATCCAGACTTTAGTAAAATCAAACATTTTAATGCACGATGTGGAGGCCTAGAACCACCAATTTGCCAAGTGAAGGCTTTTTACGGTGTCATTTGTGATCCGACATGTTTCCTTAGTTAATGTCAAACATTGATCAAAATCAGAATCGAGTATCCAAACAGACCAGACTATGGTATAAAATAATTGAATCCCATGTTGTACATGTAAAGAAATGTAAAGTATATAAAGATGCACAAAGAGATTCTTTGCATATTTGCAAATGCATGTTCAACACACATCAACTTACGTGCACAGTATTAAAGCACATAGCAACTCAATTATAAACAGACTAAAAATATGTGCATACTTGTTCGGTCAAGTACAAGCCATTCTCTTCTCCAGAGACGTCTTTTATTTGTGTATTCTTGGAAAAAAAAACGTTTAATGCACTGGTTTGTTTGAAATCCACTGCTGAACGTCTTTCTAATGCTCTCTAATGCTAAACAAAACTTAACTACCAACAATTTCAAGTCTGTTTTAGTTTTCACCTGACATGTCAGTGGTGTACACTGTTGAAAGTGAAAGAAAAAATGTTAATGCATAAATGTTAGTTGCGCAATGTCTCACCGGGCGAGTCGAGAGATTGGTATGTCTTGTATATAATGAACTACACATATAGCCATTAATGTACCAATGAGACCTTGTTTAGTTCACTCAGACATTTATAGTCTCAGTTAAATCTTGTATTTGACAAACTCTTGATTTATAATATGAACAATCGTAATACGACGTTTAAATGACTTTAAGGTAAGAGTCATGTAGAAAAAGATTTAAAGAGATAGTTCACCCCAAAACGGCACATTCATGTGGTTTTAAACCTGTATAGCAGAACACAAAAGAAGATATTTTGAAGAACGTCTGTAACCAAACAACAGCGATCTCCATTGACTTCCATTGTGTGAACACAAAACCACCGAGACATTTCTCAAAATATCTTTTGTGTTCTAAAAAACATATATAGGTTATACACAGAATTTCTATATTTTGAGCGAACTATATCTTTAAAATTAGAAACTGAACGTCATTGCAGTTCAGTGTTTTGGCCTTGTGCCCCACTCCATGTGTCTCTGGTACCCTTAAGTGACCCATCTTACTGCCTCCTACATCCGTTTTTGAGCATCCCCTGCAGAGGATTTGCCAAATTGAAGCGAGTTCAGGATGAAGGATCAGTTTGTGTACTGAAGTGTAGCAGACTCGCCCTAAAACCGGTATACTGGAGGGATTAAAAGGTTAGAAGGTTTGGGATAGCGAGAGCTCGGTGTGTTCGCTCTAGCAGAACCTTGCATGTCAAGTTGACTGCAGTTCTCCGTTTATCACTACGGTCACATTGTTCAAGTGCGTGCCATATTATTACACATATACCAGACAGAACAATGTGAAGTCACTTTGCATTCTTCTGCGCCTCTGTAAAATAATCACACCATACACATTTACATACTTAAAAAAAAATGCAGAATGTTGGTCTGCACTTCGCTTGAAGTTGCATCGAGCCACCTGTCACAAGCCGGATGTTTTGTCATAATGCTGTTTTCTGCATGGCCGGGTGACAGCTTCTCAGGAGATTATTGAATACAATGGTTAATGGGAAGATGTCAGAGAGACACTGGATGAGGAAAAATAGGAATTTGCAAGAGCAGGAGGATGAAAAAATAACTTCAGCCTTGTCATGTGTACCTTGTACCTGTGCACTCACAAAAGTTCTTTTGAAAACAAAGATCTGACAGAGTTGTGCTGCAGCAACGCAAGCTGTCAAGTTCACAAACTCACCGCTGACAAAAGTCATTTAGTTGTTGTAACAGCTGGATACAATTTACAACTTTATAGTTTATACTGATTAAATCATCTTTGCCACCGGTTCAGAAATGAACATTTTAAAACACGAGCTGCTTTATTTAAATGTCTGGAACAGACACTTAGTTTACAAACTAAAGTTACAAAACGTCTCAGTTGGTTTTGTGTCAGAGCCCAGGTCGTTCATCAACCCAAATCTAAACAGTATTTGATGTAGTCTGGATCACATTTTAACTTCACTCTGCATAGTTCTGCATGAGGGCAAGTCACGCAATTTTCAGCCACCGAAGAGTTTGATTGTCATAAGACTTTTAACACAAAAATAAATAAATACATTTTTAAACACAAATTTCTTCTTTTTTAAAATGTATTTCTCCATAATCACATTTGATCACATCTCAATATTTCTTCTAGATCTAACATGATGGATTATTCACACCACAGATATTTAGGTACTTGACAAATGTACTGTACATGTGTCCTATGGTGTGACGGCAAAAATGTAGAAACAAACAGGTAATTTTATTATATTAATAGTAGGGCTGTCAAACACTTAATCTTGATTAATCGCATTCAATATTCAAGTTTGTGTTGTCTGTGTACTGGTGCATATTATGTATTTATAAACACATACACATTCATGCATATATTTTTGAAAAATATAAATATAAGCATTTATAAATAATTTTAATTCTTGTGAAAAATTTATGAATATATATAAATATTTCCTAAATATATATATATATATATACACACATGTTTTTGCGTTTATGAATACAAAATTAATATGCACAGTACAGAGATATATATTATCCAAAGACAAACTTTTATTCTATATGTGATTAATCGCGATTAATCGTTTGATAGCCCTAATTATTAGCATAAGAGTGATGTATCTTCATTGTAAGTATTTTTCCAAATGTTTCGCCTTCATGCGGTCAGACAGTGTACTTTTTGGATTTATTGGGGTACAATATTGCAATACACTCGATTGATTTTGTTTTTATTTACAGCTTAATCGGTACCACATTAAAGGCACAAACATATAAATGTTAACTTATGTACAAATATACAGAATAAATAACTCTCATCTACACCGGTACAAAATAAAGCTATGGTGCACTTTCATACAATAAAACATTTCAAGGCTCGACACAACAGCTTTGTGTGCATATTTTCTCTATATACATATACATATATATATATAATTCTCTCTTCTGTCAGAAAATGAAGATAAAACACCCTGCACAACTATCATGCCCAAAGAAAAAAATCGGATTTGATGTGTGTATATGAAAGGAACTTTTAAAAAACATTATTATACAAAGCAGAAGCTACACTCCCCGGGTATTCAAGAGAAAAATGTTATAGTCTGTGCTGCATCACAACATCTGATTGTCATCAACCACCTTTAAATGGTATTTTAAGTAGTGCAATTCTTTTCTGCGTCTCTCCAAGGACGCCCAACAGAGTTTCTGCGCATATCTGAAACACGAGCGAGTAGGTTTATACGATATAATTTCTGAACAAACTCTTTAGTTACACGGAGGATTCCTGGTGAGAGGCCAATTTAAGCCACGATAAAGGGCCACGGCGGCCGATCGTAAAGTCTGACCTCGCGGTCGAAATGTTACTCTGCGTGGTTTAGTTTAATATTTAATGAGCGAAAACTGTGTTGGGCACTTTGAAACAATCTACCAGATGAGGGAATGTCACGACTAGCATTTATGGTTCTGTCTGACGAAAATCATTTTCTTTTGTTTTTCTTCTTTTCTTTTGGTTGATACAGGTAAACAGAGCTTTATATCGGCCACATAGAGAATTGTGAAGCGCATCTATGATATTCTTATCTATGATGTAGCAAACAAAGAAAACAAACAACTGCACAATGAATGTTTGGGTATCATGAACTTGAGCAAAGCCAAAACATCACGCCATCATTCATTGCACTAAATGTTGTTGCAAAGTATAATCCAACTGCTTCACTGTCCAACAGTATAAAGGCTATGAAACCAAGCATGACCTGAAATGAGACATTGTGGCCTCGTAAAAATATTTTTCTTTCGCTTTAAGGCACTTGTAGTATGGGGTGTATTGTAACAGTGTCCTCATCTCAGTTGAAAGATGTTTGGTGCTCTAAGACTTCTAAATAGTCTGGCTCTGCATGTAAGTTGGCTTTGAGTTCAAAGTATTCGTTTTTAGTCTGTTCCACCATGACCTTCCTCGGCCTTGCGTACACCAGCCTCTCCATCAGTTTTAGCTCTTGGTGATGGTTGGGGACTTGCATGTCCATGGGCGGCTGAAGGTGCGATATGTTTTTCCTGAGGTATTCTGTGAGGCTGAGCTGCTGGAGCTCCCGTTCCCTTTCCAAGATGTTCTTGTATAAGGAGGTCGCGTCTCCCAAACTCCCAAACTCGGCGGGGTAATCGGTAACGGCCCTGAACTTCACGTTGGCTCCCGTGAGGAGTGATTCGCTCTCCTTGTCGAGGATGCTAGGGCAAATGTGCTTGGGCTTCTCGCCGTCGTATTCATCTAGCTCATATTCTTTGTGCTGTGAGCAGTAACTGGGGTTCCTACAGACCTGAACGATCGGGCTACGGCCAGCTTCGTCGTACATGCTGGTTCCTTGCCTCTCGGTCACGTGGTGGGTGGTCTTATGGCCGTACATGCTGTAATGCAGATGGATGGGACTGCTCTCACGCGGCTGCTCCTCCGCCTGCTTCTTCTTGGCTTTCCTTCGCCGACGGTGCAGCATGAAGACTATGATGCCGGCAGAACAGAATATGACGATTAGGAGAAGGATGAGAAGACACAGGATAAGCACCGAGAGTGGCACTGCTTCAGTCAGAGAGCGAAAGAAGCCGCTGGTTCCACCTTCTGGAGCGATCGTGACTGGTACACCGTTCTCCGTCGCTCCAGGTAATGAGTAATAGGTGACCAAACCAGGACAGAGAACATCATGCTTGATGTTTCTGAGCTCAACGCTAGAAAGCTTTCTAGGTGTGTGGCACAAAATGGAACCCACCACGGTGTCCTTGTTGAGCTTTTCCCCCCACTGCTTGAGGCTAACTAAATCACAACTACAGTCCCAGGGATTGTCCTCGAGGTAAATCTGCTCCAGATTATTGAGCTGGTCCAGCACGTTGCTAACGGGCAGGTGCATAAAGAAATTCTTTCGTAGGTTCAACTTTAACAGGGGCACGTTCCGAAAGATCTGGCCAGGGAGAGCGTTGAGCAGATTGTTGTTCAGGAAAAGAAGCTTGAGATTGGTCAAGGGGTTGAAGGACCCTGCCTCGATCTCTTTGATTAAATTATACTCCAAATACAAATATTCCAGGTTATGAAGGCCGAGAAACATTGTGGCGGAAATCTTCTCCATGCGGTTCCCATTGAGGTACAGCTTTTTAAGACTGCTCAAACTCAGAAAGGTTTCATTGTCTATGTAGTCTATTTGGTTGTTTGCCAAATTGAGCAATTCCAACCTGTCATACGTCACAAAATCATATTTCAAAAGTCTTTGTATCAAATTTCCCGTTAAAACCAGCTTGGTCGGGCTTTGTTCAAAAACACCCAGATCAGATATCCTTTGAATGCCTCGGTCCTCACAGTGCACTAAAAAACCTGCGCTCGGTTGATTGTGACAGGAGCACGGCGACACGCAGAATGTCCCGAGGCCATTGGCAGGTGTGGGGATCTTTGCGTCATCTTTTGCTTTAGTGATCTGAACAACCTTGGAGGATGGGGTGACAACCATGTCTAAGGACTTGGACGGCTCCTCGAGGTTAATTTCAGCATGGAAGGGGCAAAGCACGTCCCTTTTCACCTTGGCCAACGGGGTGCCCTTAAGATGACGGGGGCCGTTGCAGATCACATCGCCAATGGACGACTGCGCCCGCATATTCTCGATCCAGACCTTCAAATGTAAGATTTCACAATCGCACACCCATGCATTGTCTTCCAGCAAGAGCTCCATTATCCGACCGATGTGCTCCAGGAAACCCACGTAGGGCAGCGTCTGCAGCTTGTTCCCTCTCAGATCCAAATGGGTCAGAGGCACGAAGCGGAAAATGTTTGCGGGAAGGAACTCGATGGAGTTGTCGTTGAGGATCAGAACTTTAAGACGGACGAGCGTGCTGAAGGCCCCGGGTTCCACAACCTGGATGAAGTTCGTGTCGGCCTGAAGGTATTCCAAACCGACCAGGCCTTGAAACGTGTCCTCCTTTAACATGACCAGGAAATTGCTGTTGATATGAAGCTTTTTCAGAGAGCCCAGTGAACTGAAGACTCCAGGTTCCAGCTCTTGTATGCTGTTGGCGCCTAGATGCAAGGTCGAAGCTTTCTGGAAAGCATCCATATCCTCTGCATGCAACTCTACCAGGTCGTTCTTGTACATGTTAAGATGGAAAGACTTATTTGCTGGAACCTGCACCTGAGATATTTTGCTTATGTTTCTCTCCTCACAGTTCATGTATAACTGTCCCTCTTTCTCTTCGCAGGTACACAAAGATTCGCAAGCTCCACCGTAAGATACCCTGCCTTCGGTGTCTCCAGAACTGGCACCAGCAAAGAAGAGGCAAATGAAAATGATCCTGGACAGCATTTTGTCTCGTATCTAAAAAGACAAGAGAAAGAAAAGTAATTATTGCAGTTATTAGTTATTAGCACTAACAAAAGCAATTTAATATTAAAACATTGAGAAACACTCAAAGAGAAATATATTTTGTAAAAGTATTTTAAAAAGTTCATTAAAAAAACAAATAATATCTAATATAATGTTACATATTTTAGCTGGCCTTCTAAAACCTTGGATGTCCAAATTCGCTGTTTTCAAGGAAATTCGTTTTCAAATGATTACATACCATGTTGTCAAAGTTGACAAGCACTTTTGAATGCATTTTATAGGTTACATATTTGCAAATCCCAGTGACAACGGGTGACTTATAATAATAATGATATATGACAAAAAGTAAAAATCATGAAATATGGAGAAACAATAAAATATAAAGTTATGTAATATGATATAATGAATGTGTTGTCTTTTTCTCTGTCAGAAATAAGAACTACCTACTGTGGTAGTACACCGGTGTCCCATGACTGAAAATTGCTTCCAAATATCTTTCTCTGTGTTCATTGGAACAAAGACATTTATTCGGGTTTGAAACAGCCTGAGGGTCAGTAAATATGACAGAATTGTTGGTTCTGGGTGAACTTTCCCTTTAAGCAATCCACAAGATGTTTTCTGTCTGTTTTCTCTACTGCACAGTCCTCTACCGGATGCATGCATACATTTTACACTGACGGTAAATTAGAAACACATTGAATGATGTATACCGACTTAAATTGATAAGCACTGACCTGCAGTATATGAGACTTTTCTCTGAATAAATAAGATGTGCCTTTCTGCCCTTGCTACCTCGAACATCTGGATGCCATACAAATCTAGCCCATAATTATCTCATTATATCAACAACAACCCCTCCTTTAAAATGATAAATACCTACATTAAAGGGACAGGTCACCCAAAAATGAAAATTCTGTCATCATTTACTCACCCTCTTGTCCCTTCAAAACTGTATGGCTTTCTTTCTTCCGCAGAACACAACAGAAGATATTTTGAAGAATGTTGATAGCCGAATAGCGGCAGGAGACACTGCCTTCTATTGTGTGGACACAAACCAATGCAAGTGAATGGCTGCCATCGCTGTTCAGTTTTTCAAAATATCTTTGAGAAACTCATACAGGTTTGACATGACAAGAGGGTGAGTAAAAGATGACAGAATTCCCTTTTTTTGATGAATCATCACTTTAATGTGCATAGAGATTTGATTCTGAATTCAGATTAGTCTTCCAATGCCCTGGGATTCGAACCAATGATGTGGTTTCCAATTATTTCTCATCGTATTCCTCCAGGGCAACGATATCAGAGCCGTCCGCATAATTTTATGGCTCCGTACTGCAACCGCTTGTCAACAATCGTCTCATTTGTTTCTATTTTTAAGCCTCCTAGGGAACTTTACTAGACACAACCGAATCAAAGATTGCACTTAAACGAAACAACAAAGAACTCCATCAAGGATCAATAAAAGAGAAACCGTCAAGCAATAACAACTTCCTCTGGATGACCGTACGTGTCCACTGCAAGGAAACAAGCCCCATAGTATTTCTCCCAATGTCATTTAATTTCAACACAACACACTTCCATCTAAATGATGAAACGTAAAACACCCGGCCAGTCCCTGTGGAACTCTTAAGACTGAAATGCTTCAGATCGTATCGACTCGGCCATCGAGAGGTCCAGCGTGCCGCATGACACCCTGGGGCTGCGTGCTGACAGCTCAGAGCAAACACAGGATGAGATGATGACAAACACGCGCTCCGTTTGAACTCTCGGGGATGCAGGTAGAACAGCGGTGGTGGGGGGCGTAAATAAAATTAGATTAAAGAAATGCTAAAATACTGCGGGGAGAAATGAGCACTTGCGTGTCACGCTTGATGACAGGACAAAGAAGAGACAAAAACAGTCTCTATTTTTAAGCGCCAGCGTGTGTCTGACAGTGAGAAGAGAATTTGTGGTCCATTAGGAGCTACTGAAGCCTATATATTGCCCTCTCATGCATTAAAGCAGGGTCTAATGTCTACCAACGTAGGCGTTGGTAGACATTAAATGCCCCGCCGTACCTTAAATGGCCCGCCTACGTTGTCGGGCTTCACCTTTTTGCTTTAAACATGTGTGAGTTTCTTTCTTCTGCACAACACTGCAGAGAAAATATACACAAAAAATTACGTTAATAGCCACACAACATTGAACTCCATTGACTTTCATTGTCAACACAAAACTGCAGAGACATTTCTCAAAATATTTTCTTTTGTGTTCCACAGAAAAAGTCATACAGCGGTTAGAGAAGTCACAATTGGGACATAACCTTGATTATTCAACATAACAACAATTATTTCAGATAACCGCAATACTTAGTCCTTGATTTGCACTTACGGTTATGTTCCAGTTACTTTTCGCCATCCTTTGAGTTGAATATGATTTGTATTTTTTGCGTTTAGGAGATTTATTAAAGTGATTCCAGATTTGCTGCATCTACACAGCGAGACGACATCATCCTCATATCTGAGTTTTTTTCTCTTAAGATGGACTTTTATGTTACGGTAACTCTATACCTTCCGCCACTCAAAGAGATAGGACAGTTGACTTGCTATGACGTAAATAATTGCCTAGAGGCGTGGCAAACATGACTACTGAGTGGCACGACTTCTGTAAACGGATTTTGGCACAATTCATTCTTAGTGTCTCAATGTGAACCAAACTAACCTTTAAATTCTTCCAAGAACTAATTAGCCGAGTTATACTAGCCACATTAATTTACACCGTATGTCAACATCGGCCTCATTTGTGCGTATGTTTGTCTTCTGAAACAAAAAGGATCCTCACATGAAACGTATCTGAGAACTAAATAAAGTCTCTTAAACTGCACATAAGCAACCTCACAGCAATAAAAATTTCCCTCTGGGATGCAGAATCCAGCTTGGCCTAAATAAAGAGCAAACTAAGCACTGTATGGCCTCCTGTAAGACTAAGTCAACTAAAAGGCTGGCAACTTGGTTATGGAGGTCAAACTAACCACTCCCGATCCTTTTGATCCTATTATGCAAAGTGACTTGCAATGCATTCAAGTCAATAGATATACAGTCTTAAAAGTATGTGCACTCTCTGGAAAAACAAACACATGACCTTCATGTTGCAAGAGCCCATGCCCTATCAGTCGGGTTACAGGACAGCAGATGTTACAGACAGAGAACTATAAAAGGTCTACCCAGCACAGACCTTTACGCCTGTATGACGTCTGCTGTAGATCTGGGAAGCATCTGCTGTGTAAAAACATCTGCTAAACATCTTGGAGAGAGCGCTTATTCATCCATTCCAAATCATAAACATCTTACAGAGATCTTCTGGATGTCCATATGACATCTTACAGCAGATGTTTTCGAGACGTCTTGCAGACGAGTAAACTGTGTCTTGCAGGTGCAAATCAGTAGTGTACCGTGACATCTGAAGCTTGGCCGTCTGCGCCCCCCCCCCCCAAAAAAAACACTAAATTACAACAGTAAAGTCATGTATTGTACATCCGCATCATACTTGAAACGCAACAAGCCAAACAGCACAAAGAGCTATCAGGAAACCAATATGCATAAAATACAAATCATTATTTCACATATGGGCAATTGCGTGAAAATGTCAACGTTACCGCAAACGTTTACTATGGTGAAAGCACAGATTGGAACATTTGGTGTTGAAACACCCATTTCAGATCTCTCTTCACATTTGTAAAGCATTTGTTTTATTTTTACTGCATGATTTTTCATAGTCAGGTAAGAGCCTTTTTTAGGATTGTCACATCCATAACGCTACATATTCCTCATAAATGGACACATGAAAATGAATATAAAGAAACTATTTCATGTTCTATAAAGAATGAATAAATCTTTATATTAAACTGGTACAGTGAACGCATAGAACTAACTGTAGTAAATTTACCATTTATCTCATAAAATGTCCCTGTTATGCAGAACAAAATCAAATATTCACAATGATTTCTGGTAAAGACTGAGCATCGCAATCACTCGTCTCAAATAAACCTAAGCAACATAAACAACTGTGCACATCAGCAACCAGAATGAATTGAGCCGCGGCGGCCTAATAAATCATAAATAACTTACAGTTTGATGATCAAATTATTTCCCTTCTTCCTCCTGTTGTTTTGATTGAACAACGTTTATCAACTTTTTTTCTTTTTTTTCCAGTGACTTGATAACAAAGTCCATCCACAGGCTAATTTGACCGATGTTTTTACACTTTATTCTTTTCCTGTTACGTTTTACAAAACTGCTGGCGAAAAATCCCTAAAATGACGGAAATCACCCTAAAGTTAGCGAAAAACCAGAGCCATTGGAGGAGCGTCGATCATGGAAGTCAAATATACACATCTAATAGAGAATCTTTTTTAGTTTTGGTCATAACAGAGGGCTTTGAGGGTTCGCTGCTGCTGTAAATGGAGATGTATGCAAATAGATGTATGCCAGATGTTTGTGTGCTATCAGGTTACACACAACAGGCCATCTCCTTGGACCTTGAGTACACTACAGTATATAAAATGTATATTTCATTAGCTCTCACGCATGCTAGACCGTAAAGCAAAGATTTATCATCTCAACTTTGCATCAGCGACAGCGACAGCATTATGATAATATTCCAAAACATCAAACCAGAGAAGAATGACAACACTCAATGGACTGTGGATAATTTTGTTTGACCAAAGCAGGTTTGTTTTTGTGCGAGCTCCTCAGATAACAGTAACCAAAGGAATCATATTGTTTTGCTTCCACTATCTTATCTTGGCATCACGATTCAGTGCCTTTGTTTTGAGGCGATACACATAGGCCCCATACGTGCCATTTACACGGCAAAACTGAACCCCAAACACATTCAGAGGCCTACAGCAACGTAAATTTCTCTTTACCACCGTTCCCAGGGAGGAAGAATCCGGCCTAGTTTGCAAACTATATAATGCAAAAAGTAGAAGACGCACACTGTGGGTCATTTCAGAACTCATTTGCATCCGAGCAGAAACTCGTGTTCCCTCTAACAGCTCTCGTGGTACAACGCTAACCTTTTTTGAAAGGGAAATTATATTTGATCTGGTCCCCGGAGAACTATTGTTTGTAGACAGCGGGCATTGTCTTGCTTGAACAGGTCGAGAAAAGGGCCACTCGCTAAGACACCACACCGAGGGGCTGGACATTCATAATTTATCTTATCAGTAATGAAACGCCAACAAAACAAGGTTGGTCAATGAAGAGTGGCAATCAAAATGACTGCAGCCCGCCACGTACGAGCCAATCAACTGCTAAACAATAATCTGCATAACCTGCTTAAGGACACGCTATTTAAAGGACAGGTAGCGCTTTAATCTTTTATAAGCATTGTCTGGATTGCATGTTTTTGTTGAATTGCTGTCAAGCAGTTCAGTCCTCAAGCGATGAATATGACAAAGGTGACGTTTAACAGGAGTACAAGTTTACGGTTGTCACCTCATTCCAGGAAGAATAGTTTAGATGTAACAAGCTCCCATTATACTAGCATGTTGAAAATCAGGACATGCAACTGTTGGACCATTTAATATTCACACCAGAGGTAAAAACACATGGACTATTTTATTACTGTTTTCAGTAGGTGACTGTCGCCCGTCCAAACAACAGAAATATTAGATCTGACTTTATAGAGCAGATACCAGGCTCTGATCCAACACCTGCCTAACTGACTTATTTAGAGCGCTCTACATAGGATGAGACTTTGTGTGTTACATAAATAATAATCCTCACGCCCTGCTAAAAAAAAACAATAGAACCCTGCCCGAAACACGCTAGAAAATTTAACAGATTTAATGGTTATAATAGGATTGTAATGGAATCCTGATGAAAAAAAACTATATCAACCATTAAAGAAGTAATAATGGTTTTAAAGGGATTGGTATTGGTTTTACTGGAAACTGTAACGGTTCCACTGGTATGTGATGGATTCTATTGGTACGATGTTATATAGCAGATGGGAACCAATAGAACATGATTCAATTTTATTGGGATGATGGCCAGAACACAACTAAAAGAAATGTGGTAATGGTTTTAAAGGGAAAAGCTATGGTTCATAATGGTATTCTAAAAGAGACTATTGGTATTTCGTGATGGTTTCGATTGGTTTACATACAAACTGATTTAAATAAAGTTTAACATTAACATTTTGAATCAAAACTCTAATAAACATAAATTATAGAATGCACCGATACTAAATTTCTCCGCTGATACCGATAGCCGATTATTCATCGTTATTCTGCCAATAATGATGATGAAATGAATATTTCTGAATGTTATTAATACATACAATGACTATTAATATTGAACAACAAACTAGTGATGTTTCTTAGCATTTTCTTTATGCAGAGCACAAATGTTTAACATTTTCCTGTCCTCTTTTGATATCGGCCCTGATCATCTGATGTTTTAACTATCTGCCGATAGCTGGTTTATTAACCGATACCGATAGTTGGCCGATATATTGGTGCATCTTTATTAAATACACTACGCACACTAAAATTGGGCACTCAGTTTTTACTGACTTTTTGGAAAAGAAACCTGTAGTTTCATGTCGTCAACAGAGATGGTGACATTGTGGCAAACGTTACATATTCCAAGAAAGTCTGTTCATTTCTCTTACTTTATCTGCCATCTTCATGAATTCTTTTCTGAGCTGGTCACGATGCATTATGGGATTACCTTCACTGTAAATGTGCCATGCTGCCTTAGAACGGACCTTAGAAGTGAGCAAACCTGTTCTGCATACCGCCTGCATCCTCTACAGTTAGCTCACTATGTTCAAAGCAGAAGAACTGCATCCCTGTCTTCTAAAATCATATGAATAAATGTGTTTAATACAGCTAGCGGTGACAAAAAACTTTTCTCCCAAATGTTGCGCTAAACAAACGTGCCACAATTAATTCACAAGAATTAGCAGCCAGATCTACCGAGGGAATGCTGTATGTTGTGAGACACAGACATCTGCACGCAGCAGATGCACCTCTCCCTGCAAATCAACATCACTACAGGAAGTTCTCAGCTTTTCTCTTCTCCATGTGATTTTCCCCTCCGCTGCAGTTAATTCTAACACAACCCAACCCTGTAATTCTCTGCGAGACAGGCATCAGCCCTACTATAGCTCACACTTGCAGTCAGTGATTTCAAACCCTTAAGTATTGAATTGTGGCACGCAACTCACCTCGCGACATTTCGGCTAGACATGAACGATTTGTGTAACAACTGTGTTAATATTTTCTTTGCAAACAGGCAAAGTAACCTGTAATCTTAATTCCTAAAGAAAGGCCTCGATGCAGAGGGACCACAAACTAGTTCTTTCTTCCACATTCAACATTTGCTCAAGTGAGTTTAAATAAAAGATGAAAATGATACGCGACTTGTTTAAAAGTTTCCGTAATAGCTTTGGTTATCGAAGCAAATTAAATAATGACAGCAGTGGCTCTGACACCTCTTAAATATTAAATTATATATCTAGCACTGTTCTTCCGGAGGAATCACACAGGGCGTTCACATCCTTCAGCGCCGAGTTTCGCCCCGAGCTCAGGAAACGACTGTAAGTAATGGAATAAAAGCAGAAGGTAAAACAGTGATTGAGTCATTTAATAAAACAATCACTTGCAACAGCTTCTCAACGGTTCACGCTTTATTCATAATACAAGCTCTTCTTCTTCAAAGGCTACAAACCTTACGCACGGGCGTGGACACGAACGTAAGCGAGCGAACACATGCATTGAACATATTTGATGTGCACGCTTGCGTTACTGTATTGTAAATTACCTTTGAACATCTGTGCCATTACACTGAATATTTATCGAGCTAGCTAGCATTAAATGTCGACTTTAACTTGCTCATCAACACGTGTTTAACCTACAAAGAAAACTAGTGTTAAAACTACTTTTTGTCGCAGCAACACAAAAATCGCATTTGTCAGATATTTAACAACAAAACACAAAAATAAAGCAGCGAAGCATTTTCGTTTGCTTACTTTAGTATGTACAGTGAGTATCGCTGTCAAAGTTGATACATCTTGATATATAAGTTGCTTTCTTCCCATGTGGATATCGATGTATCCTTCCACAATTTGGCCAGACAAAAGGATTTCAATGTCATCCAGACTAAATGAATGTGAATCCTCTAGCTGCTCAATGGAAAGCCTCAGGAGAAATGCATGTATTTACAACAAGGCACAATTATCTCAAACAAGAGTAAGAAGATCAATGATTAAATTTTCTCAGTGTTGCTTCCACCAACTGGCATCATCTAAAAACATACTGCAACAAAGTTCTTAAACTTTGAATTTATGACATGTTGTATGTTGAAGTTGAGTGAGTGGCGTTCCACCACACAAAGCATGATGCAAATGTCATTTTTTTTTCTGAATAATAAATAAATATGAAATAGGCTGAATGAATTCAGACGGCATAAGCCAAATTGGTAAAGGACTGCTTTAAAGGTCCAGGTTAAGAAATTTAGCGGCATCTAGTGGTGAGGTTGCGAACTGCAACCAATGGCACACTCCAACCCTCCCCTTTAAATCACTGCGGTGGCTGACACAGGACTACGATGTCGTCATGTTTTCGCTTCTTTTGCAGAAGGAGATAACATATTTATGAATCACGTTCTATAGAGTAATTTGTCCGTTAAGGGCTCCAGTAGAAATGGCGAATTCCATGGAATTGGACCCGCAGTGCATGTCGATAGAAATAGCTCAATCTAAGTTAATAAAAACATAACGCTTCATTATGTAAGGTCTTTACACATCTCTAAACACATAGTTATGTATATAATATTGCATTTCTGTCAATAGATCCTCCAAAAAATGACTTCCAGCACCTTCAACAAAGCAAAGGTTGTGGGTTTTAACCCAGGGAATACACATTCTGTTAAGAAAACGTCAGACGCTTTTGACAAATGTAAAATTACGAAAAATAAGTTGGTGCAGGGGGGCACGGTGGCTTAGTGGTTAGCACATTCACCTCACACCTCCAGGGTTGGGGGTTCGATTCCCGCTTCTGACTTGTGTGTGTGGAGTTTGCATGTTCTCCCCGTGCCTCGGGGGTTTCCTCCGGGTACTCTGGTTTCCTCCCCTGGTCCAAAGACATGCATGGTAGGTTGATTGGCATCTCTGGAAAAAATTGTCCGTAGGGTGTGAGTGCGTGAGTGAATGAGTGAGTGTGTGTGCCCTGCGATGGGTTGGGACTCCATCCAGGGTGTATCCTGCCTTGATGCCCGATGACACCTGAGATAGGCGCAGGCTCCCCGTGACCCGAGGTAGTTCAGATAATGCGTTAGAAAATGGAATGGAAAGTTGGTGCATTTCTAAGACTAAACTAGTCCTGTTTGAGACTTTAATACACATACTGAATTATAATGGCAACAGCACCATTTTCTATCCTTACATTTTTAAGGCAACTTCAGTTTATTACACAACCCAGAGGCAGTATATATTTTATGTTTTTCAGTTGTTAATATTCATGGCAGAAATAAAACCAGACAACTGTTGACGCACAGCAAGAGTACAGAGCTAAAAATGACTGTGGATAGCAAAGGTCAGACAATTTGCTCTTGGCATAATTTGATGAGAAATTTGGCCTTGTGTGCAATATCTGACTTTTCATTTGCAGGCAAATCTCAGCGCAATGCGAGACATCAAGATCTCATCGGACAGATGTCCAAAGATACAAAAACAATTGAAATATTGTTTTCTAGCAAAGCCTAATTTCATTCAGTTCATGGATAAAACTTTGAACAAAATCCAGGCAGGTAACAATAACCACGAGGCTAGTTTGAGTTCACCGGTGTTGTTTGTCTCAATGTTGAGCACATAAGCTCACAGCTTTCCATAAGAGCAGTACCCAACACAAGACTGCTGCAGGTTGACGTGTGCAGCGTACGCCACTGTGAGCCCTCAGCATCCAGAACAGGGGATCAGGGGATGGATGGATGGATGGATGGATGGAAAGAATAAAACAAGTGTAAACAGGGCTTGGGGCAAAGCGGTGAGCGAATCAGTGATGCTCCATTTTACCCTGAACAAACCCGTGGGCCAGCGCAGATGGCCTCTTCATTGTGTCTGCGGCACTGTGTGCAGGCCCCCGGGAGACGCCACAACACCCACGTATAAGAACAGAGGCCAGACCCTCGGTAATGTCACGGTCCTGAAGAGCCGATGACATCGCCCACTCAATGCATACGGTCATGGAGGGTACAGTCTTCACTCTCATACAAACCTCTTGAAACCTGACAGGAATATGAACGTCACCACAAGATCGGGAGATAAAACACACAGCTTTTGAGATGAGATGACGTGACTGTGAAAATTCCAACATCAATTTATACCACATAAAATAAAAAAGACTTACCGTAATGTAGTAAATTACAGTCTTTGTTCATTTAAATAAAATTTAAACACTCATACTTTCATTTAAAATCATTTCCTTTTTTAGAGTAATAAAAATTGGACGTTCATTGTGAATAATGCAAATACAAAACCACAACTGCATTACAGCAATGAGGATTTGGGAGGAAATTAGTTTCATTGTAATGAAAACAATTTCACATTGCCGAACCTTCTAATATAAAACATAAAGACATTCATTTAGAAATGAACCCACCGGAATTCTTTTAATGTTCCCCTGACCAAACCCCTACTGACCAATTTTTTGGATGCTTTACATCTTTATGAATCACGCACTATTCAGAAATGAAGTCTCTGACATGATCGAACTTGAAGACTCATGTGAAGCGTACAGTATATTCCTGGAGATATTACAAAAGCCTCGAGGGCCCTCAACACAACATGAGGGTTAATCAGGTCTTTTAAGGCAAACAGTCTCATGCAGACGTAAATGGAGCTGTGTTCAAATTACATGTGAATATCAATGCATTACACAGACCAGCATTAGCCTATCAGCATCGGTTTAATGTGGACTGCACGCAGATAAGAACATCTGTGCTGAGTTTGCACTGCGAACTCTGGTCCTCTAAAGACATTAAATTAAGACTTCTCTCCCTCTCTCTCTCTGAGTCTCTCTCTCTCTCTCTTTCCGAGTCTCTCTATCTCTCTGAATCTCTCTCTCTCTCAGAGTCTCTCTCTCTGAGTCTCTCTCTTTCCGAGTCTCTCTCTCTTTCTCTCTCTCTCTTTCTCTCTCTCTCTCTCTCTCTCTCTCTGTAGGTATGTCTGCTGTGTGAATGTGACTTTGAAGGTGAGCATCTGTGGCACAGACAACGGCACATTAAGCTTTCAACAATGAAGTCACCCGAGTTTCATTTACAGGGATTGAATTTAGCTGGGAATGAATAAGTAAAATCAAGCTGATAAGGTGTCTGAGAGATCTCAGTATATGGTGGGTTACACTAAGAGGTGCATTGCTTTCTGTGGCGAAAATATAACAGAAGGTACACTGGAAACCAAGCATATACCTATCCGACAGTTTGGATGAGAAACAAGTGTTGTGCATCTTGTACTGTACAGTACAGACAGTGTGCCAGCTCTAGTGTATTTCTCCAATACTCGCACTCCTTTCTTAAACATCTTTGTGATCCTTATATTTGTAATACAACATTAACCGCATCTATCCTCTCCTTGCGCACATCGAAGATTCAATTCATTCCTTAAGAACAAAAAGGTAAGAGATACGGAAAAAAGTAAAAAAAACGAGAATGTAAATTTAATGTTGTAAGGATATGCTATTCTTACCCAAATTACGCAGCGAAGAAGTCTCTGTAGTCCACTTAGCCAAGTTGCGCTTTGTGAATCAAACAAACCCGGCCAGTAACGCAGCGCACACAGCGCGCCCGGACCCTCACGACTTCTTAATAGGTTTCCTTGGCACGAAAAAGCCCACCGCGCAAAAACACCGCATGGAAAAAGTCCAACTTGCCCTCAGCTGTCCATTGCGCGATGCCTCATTTAAGGTCCAGTCGGGTTTTTTCTATTCAGAAATGTTGCGTCCTCATCTCGGAGTGTCAGCAACTCACTCGAAGATAGTCAAGCAACGGAGAATAACAGTGCGCAATTGAAATTCAGCAGAGGTGATGTCCGCTTCCCCCGGAGCGCGGCGGACACCCGCGGTTTAGACGGTATAGTCGCAGACTCCAGTGTCTGATCGGTCTGATCTGCGGCCAGTGAATGAGCTCGTACTGGTGCTTGACTGGAGCTCCTCCCTCCGTACAGTCTATCGTGACTTCTTACTCGTGTCCAAAGAAAGAGAGAGAGGAGACCAGAGCTGAATTTGTCTTTACGCACTCTGGTCATTACTGACTGCTGCGGGTGCACGACAGTTTGATTGACATGATGTGTCGACCATTCCTAATGTTACATGACTGACACATTTGACGTCTGGTAACACATTACAGTGAGATCTTATTCATTACCTTCAGTCATGCATTGTTGATGTTACCAATGAACAGGAATTCTATACCATTTATTAACGGCAATTGCTAGAATATAAAAAATCAAATTTGCAAATAGACCATAACATCTGTAGCCAACGCACAATGGACCGTAAAGCTTTAATGAAGCAACACTTAAGAGCATATATATCTTTGTTAATAGGCCATACAAATGAAATTTTCTTATTAGTTCACTATTTCAAATACAGATTTTAATGTAGGCTATATATATATGTGTGTATTCAAATTGTAGAAATCTAAATTAATAACAATTTAATGTGGATGTGTATGATTTCTACATCTAAATGTATTTGTTAAGTGACACATTTCTTTTTTTTGCCATCTTATTGATAGTACAGTGGACAGTTTTTACATAGTTAACCAATGTCAACACCTTATTACAACCATTTTATAATGTGTTAGCAAATACAGTACATACAATTATATACAATATAATTATTTTGGTTGTACATGTTCACGTTGTACAAAAGATTTTCTTGTTTCCATTAGAAGAAGCCTGTTAGAACACTCTCATATCATGCCGAGAAAACATGGATGATCTGGTTCTGTAGAGTCCTTGCTGAAGGAGGGGATCTAAAGTACCAAACACAAAGACATTCTGAACTTTTCAACTCAAATTGTAAAAAAATTGCAACGAAAATGAACTTTGGATCCCACTGTGTTTAAAGGAAAGACTCAGCAGCTACACTAATATTGTATTTACAGGAGACAGTAAGGTGCTGCTAAAAGTCTATCCTACAGTATATTGTGATTATCTTCATGCTTGTAAAGTGCTTTTAAAACTTACACAGAACAACAATAAGTGGATCCTTCCGCTGGTAAAAAGGCAAACACACTCTCATTTTTTATGACTAACATACCAGCCAGACTGCCAAGATCACGCAAACCTCATCGTGAGTCATGAGACCTGTAAATTCCTGGCTTGACAGCTTTACCTGAAACCACAAACCGCATTTTAAGATAATGGCATTTAATGATTGCTAATGTGCATTTAATAACAATATCAGATAAATCTGCTTTTACACATATCTTGGTGAAAATTGAGAAGCAAACTGTGTGACAGATTTTTTTCTTTTTTTTTATCCCTGTGGTTTCAGGTAGCGTTTCACAAACCGCACACGCCCCTCGGCAGCCCACACCTTTCTATGTTCATGCATAAGTCGCGTACACCCACGTGAGAGCAATAAAGCGAGAGTCAACTTTCACATTATCTTACAGGTGCCTCCATAAATCAAAGAAAACCACAGGGTTTTGATAAATATGAGAAGGCAGACATATGAAGAGAGACGAGGAGGTTGAAATAAATGAAAAGTAGCCTGTTCGGGTCATTTTGCGCAATCCAGTTTTTATATTTGAGGAGAATAGGCTATAAGCTTCATTTTGTTAGTGCTATAAAAGCAATTTTGATTCAATTAGGACAACAACAGCCAAGTAAAATCTGCCTTTTCTTCACAAATAATATAAAAGTAATTCTCGCAAATGTAAAATCCAATATATATATATATATATATATATATGTATATGAATTTGGACACTCACTACTGGTTGAGTAGGCTATATAAAAATTTAGTGGCACGTGTGTGTGTAACTGTATACATTACTGTAGAATTCTAAAGTAATTCTATCTATCTCATCATTTAGGGTCAATAGTGTCTTATTATCAATGCATGCAATTGACTTGCAGATACTGGCTTGTGCGATTGCATCTCTTTAGAGCATCTTAAGCAGCAGTTTTCTGAGATAGTCAGCATCTCCTAATGAATGCTGACAGTGTCTTACAGGAGATGCTCAGCTCATCGGTAGATTGTAGAGTTAACTCAAAAAACATTTTTTTCTTCTTCAATGATCATTGAGGTTGCCGGCTTTTACACGTCTAGCAGAAGGCTTTCCAAAATGGTACATTGTCAGTAAATCAAAGCTCGGATTCTTCTATAATGAAGAAAAGACAAAAGTACACATAATAAAACACCTGAATGATGATTTACAAAAATAATTTTGAAAAACAATAAGTATAGGTCACTATAAGTCAATAAAAGCTATTTTTGGGGATAATCTTACAAAACTGTACAGTTTCTTGCATGATACATATTGTCACGTTTATTATATTATCTTTTAATACAGAGAACAACGTTTATTTACACTTACATTTCATCACGTTAAATAAAATGACTTAATATATTTAAAATAAACACTAATACTCAAAAAGTAGAAAATAACTGTCAACAAGAACAAACACGAGTGTATAAATGTACACCTGTGGCATTAACGGTCCCTGTCCTCCAGCTGATTCTATTCAGAAAGTTTATTCGCATTGTATCATGGGAACAATGAGCGAGTGAGGGTACACCAGATGTACACTCAAAACCAGAATGCATTGTGGGAAAAAAGTAGTGATCAAATGTAGGGAATGAGTTTACTAAGAATTCAGATGACACTACAAAATGGCAGACACCTGATATAGTGCACTCAACCTGATCGCACCCAATTGCGTATAAATAACACGCTTTTGCATTATCGTCTAATACGTACGCCAAATTGCGATTTTGCGTGCATATGATACGCCAATGAGTGCTTGTACCTGGGTGGAGAGCAGCCATTTTAAAACGTACATGAAGAGGAAACACTGAAATAATTAAAATAATAAGGTTAGGTTTAGGGTTTGGGTTAGGGTAGAGGTTATAATATGCATGGACGCTAACATTAGGTTTAGGGTTTGGGTTAGGGGACAGGGTAATGAGACAAATTGCTGTTTAATATGCAAACGCGCTAATTGGCGTATCATGTGCACGCAAAAAAAGGCGTATTTATGCAAGCAAAATCGCAATTTGGCGTCCTTATTATACGATAATGCACAGCGCGTGTTATTTATACGCAATTGGTGCGGATGGGCTGGTGCACTACAAAGGAGAAAGTGGACAAATTCAGACAGCTTGTATTTCAAATCCTTAGAATCCGGATATTGTTAGTACGCTACATGCAGTAGACAAAAAGGCAGCTCACTTAAGATCGGAACACAGCCACAGTGAGAGTCTAGCCCACGCCACGCTTATTAAGAAACAAAAATAGCATCAAAAATGATCAGCCTCACCAAACAAATAATTGAGCAATTGTCTCGATGTCAAGAACAAACACAAGATGTAAAGTTTCAACTTGGAAGCCATTCTCAGGTTGGTTGTGACCTGAGGCTTGTGCTGTACCATCGCTGGTTATTACCCCACATCACTTTTAAGAACTGGACTCAGGTGGAAACGGCTCTTCTCCGCATCGCACATCTGATGCACAAAACAGAGAGAAAAATACAAGTCGAGGAAGAAGCATTGAGGGAATCCGAGTGAGCAAACAAATGCGTGCTCACATGATAGAGCAATAGCTCACTGAACAGACGGTGTTTACATGTACATGCGATTATAATGGAGGGCAAACATGAGGTTGATCGTATCTGTCCTCTGTTATGTAACTAGTGTTTGATTAAACATCTGGATCAAAAGAGAACGACATAATGGTTCAAATATTTGCCCGAGGTGAGCAATGAGTATGACGCTAATAAAACTAATATAGCACCTGCTTAATGACCTCGACACAAAGAGAGAAAGATGTGTGGTGTCAATTACGGTCATTCATTTGTGTTTTACATGACGCATCAACTCAATTTTACAGATGCTAAAATCTATTTTATTACATTACCAATATTACACAGGGCACTTGGGCAAGTTGTCACAAAGACGTCACAAGGCGTCTATCTCTGTTATGTTGAGTCAGACGGTTATACAAATACGTGTTGTTCGGTTTGTGTTTCTAATCTTGTTCACCAGCTCCTCACAGATCAAGCAAGTTAACACACGCAACCTGTATTACGTTTGGAAAACATACATTTCACTTTACATGGTAACAAAGCACATAATTGCATGACTCAGCTGTAGATGCACCAGTGAGGAATTCCATAACTTGTACAATATAATATACATTAATTGCATTGTTGGTTTCTTTGGATAAAAGTACGAACTAAATGTATAACAATGTAAAATCTAATTGATACAAAACAACTAACAAAAGTTAGTTTAAAGTTTAACTTGATAGAATTGAAAGAAAATAAATGATTCATGTCTAACTCTAGCACCACAGTCATAAACCCTGACTTATGAAAAAATCATGTTTAACATGTTAAAATCAGTAAGTTTATTGTTTTCACTTTTTAGAGTGTTTTCTTCATGTGTATCACTGCTGTCCTTCTGAAATCTCCATATTTGGTGATTTAATCAACATGAAATGGTTGCCTTTGAAATTACGTTAATCCAACTAAAAAATATAAGTTAACTCAATTCATTTCTTGTTGAATCGTTGAGTTGACTTAACTCGTTGAGTAAAATATTAAGGCGACCAGGTAACTTATTTTTTAAGTTGAATCAACATTTTTTTTACAGCGGGTCACAAAGGCTATATGATGGCACTGGGTTTTGCAAATATCAAACCAATAAAAACGTTTTAAAAAGTGCTTGGCAACTTTGACAACATAATTTAACCATTTAAAAGTACAATGTTTTTTCCATTTCCTGTAAAACAGCTAATTTGGACGTACAAGGTTTCAGAAGGCCAGTGACGATATTTTTGTTAGTTTCATGAAAGTTTGCATTCTGTTTCATTGTCACTAACCTTGTAAACACAACAAACAAACAAAATATAAAGGCCATGTGCACTAGCTTGCTTGCTCAGTGGGAAAGCTAGAATTGATCTAATGATTTATGTTTGTTTTTCCTTGGCATTGTGGATATCTGTTATCAATAATACCTCTCAAAAATGCCTAAAGCAATTGTCAATTCATTGAAATTTCAGTGGAAGGATAATGCCCGATACATAAGAAAGAGAACAATACGTTACATCACATCACTTTAGGTCACATTTGCCCTTCAAAAAAAAGAAAAAGGTAAGCCTAAATCTAAATATAAACACCCCATTTCATATTAAAGGAGCAGTGCATCAATAGTCAGTTTTTCCTCTGATCCCGACATAATTGTGCTCCCACAAATGAGATTAGCGGGCAGGTTATCACAAGGAAATGCACGACTCAAACATTACCTGTCAACAAATACCACAGAATGTGTCTCAACATGTTTGAATAGAAGCGCAAACAAAATAATGAAACGTTGCTTATCTAAGTCATCGAGGAAGAATCCTTCAGTGAAAGAAGTTTGGCATTAGGAATAACCTCATTTTAAAAGATCAATGTCAACATCGCGTGCAACGTGTCATCACTTGGCCTACTTGAAATCTAGGTTTCGTTTTCCGTGCTGAATGTGGGTTGATATCTGCAGGATTCTGCAGAAAGGATGAAAATGTATTAAAACGTGTTAAATTGAGCTTAGAGCGCTGCACTTCAATTAGTAGCTAAAAGCATAATCAAATTAGACCAATCGCTCATTATCACGCGAGTGGCGAGGAATGTGACCAACTTTGTTAATGACGTCTGCATGAATGCTCACAGAAATCTGTGGCCTATGTTGTTTTTCTCAGATAGCAATGCGTTTAAAGGGAAATCAAAAAGAGACATCTGAAAGGTTTCCTAGGAATGTCAAATGCATCTTATCTAAAATTTCTAAAAGATGTTGATGTCTCGAACTGTGCTCACATTTGAAGAATTTGGCGATTTTCAATATAAAACATTTGATATGAAATATTTTTTTTGAAATCTATTATACTGTACGTTTCTTTACAAGTTTCTTTATATATGTTGCAATATACTGAACAAGCTATTACAAAACTAATTCATATTTGTTTTCCAGCACTGCTATTCTAGCTACAACTAAATTAACTTCAAATACTTTTCATATTTGACTTATTATTAAGTCTAAATGCAGAATAACCCTGTGAAATAAATAAATAAATACAAATATACTATTTAGAAATTATTCTCAAAGGGGTTGGACATTGCAAAAATGTACATGTTTTTTTGTATTATTTGCAACAACATTTTATTGATTTATTTCTGTAGCATTCCAAAAACAGCATTTCTGTTGTGTACAAAAACTCCAATTAATTGTATACAGCTGTAATTGACATCTCATGCATTTTTAGAAACTCTTGAAATGACATAGTTTTCACAGAGTGAGAACATTGGTTTGGTGTGCTTATGAGCACGGGGCCTTTGATCACTACATTAAAGATTGTGATAAAGTGTCCGACTCATCTTTAAGACATGTTTAATAAACAGATACACTGTCAGACAGCACAGTGATAGCCTATGAAGAGTTAATGCGCCCCAAAATCTGCCTAATTTGTAATTTCTCTGAACCCAGTAGGTTATTTGTGTATGTATCTAGCTCTTATTTCCACAACAACAAAAATAATAATATAAAGATATTTTTACATTTTCCAAATCGAATGTTAGTGATGGTCGCCCATGCAAACCTCAGGATGTGTATTAGTGCTGGCTTACTGGACCATATAAGAAAGCCCACCACACAAGGGTCTATATAGAATGTTGGACTCAAAATATGGCTTGGGTCCCTTCTTAAGCCATTTTATTATCCGCCAGGCAAAAATCAATATGCCTGACCACTTAGAAAAGTAATAGCACACCTCATCTGAAGTTGTAGTATCAGTCATGTCCACGGCACAAAGAGTGATGAATGATATAAAAGGTTTTATAATGTTAGGTGTTTTCTCAAATAGGCCATTATACTAAAGGGGCAAGAATTGCATTTTGCACTATATACATGACCTCAACTGAAGAAATTACTATACATTTAATATTTTTATGTCTAATATATTCTTTTTAGACAGTGCATGTAATGGCATTTAGACCTATGCTCTTCTACTCTTGTAGGCATGAACATAACAGGCCTTTACAGCCGCATAAACATGCCTATGTGCAGATTTTGCTGCAGAATTGTATGTCAAAGCCATATTGGACAGAGCAAAATTCCCATATGAACACATTCAAGACAAAGGCAAACTGTGGATTTTCGGGATTTAAAGCAAAGTAACATTTAAAACTTTTTTTTACTGATTTTGATGCTTGACAAGCGTGAGTTTTGCCGACTTAAGACAAATAAATCATTTCCAAAAAGGAAGGCCATATTTGATACCAAACATTTCAGAACTCCCCATAGAGAATACATACAAATAAGGAACTCTGCTGAAAGCTCGTTTTTGAGCGTTTAATCTAGAAAGCCACGCTTCCCCCATTTACCTGTTTGAGGTTTCACTGCAGTATGCTGCGTTCTAGACAAACCAGATTTAATTTAACATTTTACTGCTCAAAACTTGGAATAAACGTCTGGAATCTCCAAACGACGTCGGACTTCTCTGATCTCCGAACTCAGGGCTGATCGACCAATCCTGGCCTTACCTGACACATCATTGACGTCACGCTCAAACGTTTGACCTCATATGACTAATGCCAAGTTCACACCACATGATTTTAAGACAATTTGAGTTTAAACTAGCTGAGACGTTTTCTCGCTTTTCTTTTTACTTTATAGGGTATTGTTTAATCCATTTCCATGCTGATGATATTGAATATACTATTTACACTCTGTATGCGCAAAACCGTAATCTGTTAGTTCATGTTCATCAACACGAATTTCCCCTTTTTTCTTGTCAGTCAGCTCGCAATTTTTTCGTGTCAGTCAGCACCACTTTCCATCAAAGTTACTTTAATACACGATATCTTTCATATGTATAAATATATATCTTCACAATCTGATGGAATTTCATATATATTTAACAAGGTGGCTCATTCGAGTGAATTCCTATTTCCTACGATCGTATTCGTATGTTTTGTTATGATATGACTTTTCCCCTGTGACGTTAGGTTAAGGGGCGGGGTTAGGTGAGCCATTTATCAATGCGTTGCCACCTCGTGAAACTAAAATGCATTAGGTTGTTTTCATTCATATCTTTTAATTAACAACATGAAATTCTACATTAATTCTACAATTAAATAATATTTTAACAACTGTTCCCATTATTTTGGTCAGTCCTGTCACGTTTACATAAAACTCAACATAAAATGTGTGCAATACGCGCCTTTGGTTTGACGGATCAATGGTGAGTTCTGTCATTGGATTGAATGATTTTTAGCTTGTTTTTGTATGTATTTTTGAGGAGGATGAGCTAGAGTGTCAGGCCTTGTCACGGTAAATGTACGTTTCTGGTAGAATGTCTCATAAATGCGCCTTTGGTTTTTTTCCCCTCTTGTGATATTCTTCTAATCCTGTTATAAGACCCTAAACTCGGCTATGGTCCTTACTATGAAGTATTAAAGCAGTGCTTTGTTTTTATTTCTTATTCAAATAATTTGTCTGCTTCTGAGTATCTTCAAAGGCAATGAAAGGAGGTCAAAAGGTTCTCATTTAAAGGATCATGGCCCATTCAAGACCACCCAAAAATACCAGTTGCCGTGTGACTTGAACCCTCGCTGATAAATGATCAGGCCAGCATCGGCACATGATTCACATGGCGGTGTTTTGATCAAACAGGCACAGAACGATATGTGTTTTAATATTAAAACGTCTATTGTATGAAGTTTTATCCTGGAGGTAGGTGAGCATTCTGACAGTCATTCTATCCGCGGGGCAGATCATCTGATACTCCCTACGGGGCGGATCACAGACAACATAAGGTTGTCACCTTTTGAAAGCTCATCTGTCTTCTCATACCACGGCAGAACAAAGCTTTACGTCCCGTCTTTACTCGGCTGTAATATCCTGTCGATTGTCTTTCTGAATTAAAAATGAATGCGTCGTGTTTATCTAAAGATCAGCGGCTTTGTGCGGACTTTGTGGGAAAATGTTTTGTCTTCCGAACAGTGGAAGCTTTTGTTTGTCCACATGCGATGTCTGTTTAACGCCCTCCGGGGATGGGATATGTAACCTGTACTGACCTAGGTGGATACTTGGTGGACAGACAAAAGTGGACAGCTTGTCCAGGTGATGCAAATGAAGGATGACCTGGTCAACCACTAACAGAGATTTAGCCACATGATCTCTGACAGATGCTTTCTGGACACAGAGCCGTGTGGGGTAGAAAGGAAGATTCAGATCCGTCTTCCAACTGTTTATAAATCTTCTTCTGAGTTGGATGTACTATAAGTTAAGCTCTATTGGCTGTTTAGTGCAGCAGAACGTAATTTTATCTCGTCTCTCAGTTGTCTCTATGGGGCAAGGCAATCTCATGGTAACTTTTACAATGTTCTTTATTATTTTTTTCCTAACAAGGACATTTTTTTTATTCACAATTAGCCATTTTGTAAAATTCTTATGAATTTCAGTCAGATCAGGTTATAGGTTTTACATACAAATGTTTGAATTTTTGTTTAAGTGCTTTTGATTATTTCTTCCATGTAATTGTCTCATTTTATTATTTTATGCTCTAGTCGCACTTAACTTTCAGAAGGCAACATTTCTTTGCAGGCCCATGAGTTTATTACAGGATATTATGTGCTAGGCATTGTTTGTTAATCCACTTGTCTTTATCATTGTAGTAGATTTACACATTTGGCAGAGGCTTTTATCCAAAGCGACTTACATTGCATTATACAAACATTAGTTTCTGACTACACGCAATCCCTGGCATTGAACCCATGATGTTGACGTTGCTAGCGCCACGCACTAACCACTAAACCAACGAAAATCACAGTAAAAAAAGGCACTTTTCTCAAAGTCCCAGAATGAGTAATTGGGCTGTCATTCGTGAACTAAGTTTTCCTCGGGCATTTCCCCCAATTGCATTCGCATCGACAGAAGAAACTGTTTCGTGATGTAAGGCGGTCAACATTTAAGCGAGTCCGTCGAACAATGACAAACAAACAAAAAACAGAAGTTCGGCCATTAGCGTTTACTTACGTCACCGATTGTTGCTATAGCTGTAAAAAAATGTGATTTTACAGTGTTATACACATTTAATGTATTTTTTGGAAAAACTTTTTTTACGGTATATTTCCAGTATACAGAAACTTTCAGTTTTTCTTAATGGAATTTTGCAGGTCCAGACCCTGCCTCGGAGAAGGCACTAAAGTGTTCTTACAAAAGGGTTCCCCGGAGCAGATGCTGGTCTATTCCTGCACTTTCCATCTTTGACATCTTTGACAAAAAAAGGTGATACATTACAGTAGAACTGAGAATTTTAGTGGTAAGAGTTATTCGGCCCATTCTGGTCTCTATGTTTGGTATGGTTCCGATGTGTTTTTTTTATTTATTTATTTATTTTATGTTGAAGTTTAATGGATTTTGATCTGCATTTTTGTAAATCTATGCATGTTTTGGTAACAGGGTTGCATACCTCATGAGGTTGATCAGCATTTTCTGAAGGTTAAGTGCCTCGTTTCACTCTTCATTTTCTGAGATAAAGACTTTCAGATGTTAATTTGAAGCTGACTGAAAATTTCTGTTATTTCTAACAGATTTAATTTATTACAGTTTTTTTTTTGAACGGTCAAAATTACAGAAAAAGACAACAAACTTACTATAAAATGGGGAAAATTTTAAAGGGAAAAATGTGTTTTACGGTATATTTCAGTTTACAGAAACTTTCCGATTTTCTTCACCGAAGTTGGCTGGTTTAGACCCTGCCACCGAGAAGAAGCTAAAGTGTTCCACCAAAAGGTTTCTCTGGAACAGAAGCTGATGGATTCCTGCCCCTTTCCGTCTTTGATGCGAGATGCAACAAAAAAATACCTTACAGAGAATGTTAGTGGTAAACGTTATTCGGCCCAACCCTACTCTCTATGTTTGGTATGGTTCTGCTGTGTTTTTATATTGATAAAATAATTAAATGGAATTTTTTAATTAGCAAAGTTTTGTAGAATTTTTATGTTGAATTTTAATTGGTTTTGATCAGCATTTTTCTAAATGTATGCATGTTTTGTAACGGGGTTGCATACCTCGTGAGGTTGATCAGCACTTTCTGAAGGTTAAGTGCCTCCTTTCACTCTTCATTTTCTGAGAAAAGTGCTTTATTGAGCGTTTTAACACTATAAGAGAACGCAGCAGTTAACCGTCTCTTGCTTTCTATTAATTTGTCATCACATCTGCTGAGGAGCCAAACCACAGCACCTGTATTTCATAAATTACAAATAAACCGCTTCATATAAATTAAATGAATCTCGTATGAATATAAATGATCATGTTAGTCATAATTTCATATATGTACAAAACAGGCCATTTAAATAAAATGTTTATATATTCTAATAAATCAAGCATGTGTCCCTTTCTCCCAATTAATAATCTAACACATTCTATAATAATAATAATGAACAAAACTTTTTCACTTTGACATCTTAACAAATGCATTTAAAACATAATAGATTGATTCTTTGTTTGTTTACTCATTTTCAGACTTGTTTTATTGTTTTAATCCCCGCTTGTGGCAGTAACAGATATGCTGACTGTATGAGTTAAGTTTAATGTGTGTCTTATAGAGAGGTGTGTTGAGCTCAGCTCTCAAAGGCTTAACTCTCAGTAAATAGCTTTTCCCCCAAAAAAACAGAGGCCCGTGTAATGTACTTTTCCCACCAAATTATAGGGGGTGGAAGTGCTCACAGCCCCCAGACATAATGAAGAATATATCAGGACATATTTCAAAGCTGACACTCCAGCTGCATGCTTGAATTGTCTCATAACGCCCTCTTCTGGCAGACAGACAAGAGTCCATTTCTCTGTGCTTTTTATCATGCTGTTAGTTAGTTTTCATATGTTCTTACAGTAATACAGTAATCTATGTCCACTGACCTGAGCTTTGTCATTCATCATTATCATTGGCTTATGTGTTCGCTGGAGGCTGGGCTAGTTGTCACATGGGGCGTTGTCACAAAGGGTACATTTTTGTTAAAATAGAGTTAAAACGTTCTTATGTATAGAAAATGTATTTGGTAAAAAAATACAACAACGTATTTTCTAGTCTAACAAGTGAACACAATACAGTCATACTGTATTTTTGTCATAAATGTCACGGCAGAGCAAGTTGTTTTTTATCATTATTTTTTCTTTTTTTTTCTTTATGCAAAAGAGATAATTTAACAGGCAATTTGAACAAGTACATCTTTTGTTTTGGAAAGTGCATTTTATACATATTTTTTGATATCATTTAATATTTAAAATAAATAAAAATGCCTCTACTGTATAGTGTCATGATATGTCTACATCTTTAGGTGTTTATAGGACAGTATCATCTTTTACTGTCACTTGAGTGTTCCACTTAAATTTATTTACCCCACTTTTTCCATATTAAACGAGAAAAAAAATGCATATTGATTTGAAAGCCGCTTAATGAAAACCTGTTTGATTTTCTCACTTCAAGGCTTTCTCCAGCATAGAAGTCTCATCATTCTCTGACCCAAATTATGTCGTGTGTTTTAAATAAAAAACAAAGCGTTCATTCAACAGACTGTGATTTGAACTGCAGTGGCGGCATTACGCCACACAGGAGGCGCTGTTTCAGTATGAGCACCAGTCAGGCGCTGAAGAGGCAGAGACAGAACAAGAGCTGTTAGGAGATGTGTTAGCTGTATTTCACGGCTGCTCAAGTCAACATTGTTTCTTTTGCTTCCAAGTTCGTACAATTTCTAGAAAAGATTCCTTAAATTAACCTGCTGTGCAACCTTGTAATGTTTTCAGCTGTGCAGTTGGCTCCTTAAATCAGCGTTACACAGCGAGTTCGCCAGTGTGAACACACATTGCGATCGAAACGACTCGCTAACAAATGACTCATTTGAACAGATTTGTTTGAATAGAAAATGAGAGAACATTGAATCATTTAAAGCTCAGTGAACCGCAAGAGGATGAGAATGAGCTTCGTTGATTTAGTAAAACTGGTGAATTCAGTTTGCAATTGTGGGGTGAAAAGTTAGTTGAAATTATAAAAAGATTTTATTTTAAATTGCATGGATTGGATGTTTGATAAGACTTAATAATGGTAATTTTCATCAAATTTTGAGAACTTTAGACGTTGTTTGTAGTTTTACAAGTGTTTGGTTAATCCACTTAAAGGAACGTTAGGCCTACATATGCACGTGTACAAGATCAGGATGGCAGCATCTCGGTCTCATTTTGAGGCAGGAAAACCCCTGATTTCTATCATTAGAAAACTTTTAAAAAATCCTTTTAAGTTGTTATGTTGATATTCAGAGAAATGTACTCTTGGTTTCCAGCAGTACTGTCACGTTCAGCTGACCGCACACAGCCTGATCTGGTTTATGGACTCTGTTCCGCCCCAACTCATCACCAGTCTCTGGGGAAATTCACAGACCGCACCAGTTTAGAGCCCTTTCCAAACCAGCCCCCTGAAACTCAGTGAATCAACTCCACAACGAGAGAAGAAAATGTGAATTTTTCCCAGCGGTGGCAGTCGAGGACAGGTGTAAGTGACGGGCACGGTTAGAAACAGACTGTCACATAGAGACAGAGTGAGAGGACACAGACAGAACGACTTTATCGGTTTAGCTTTAAAAAGTGAGTGTCTGAAATCTTTTGGGTTTTTGTCAGTCAAAGGGATCGACTGATGGAAAGAGAATACGTATATTTGAGATGAGATGTGACTCTTTGTCAGACTTTATAAACATTGATCAAATGTTGCAGTGGCTCTCAAAACTTGTGTGTCGGCTTTTCTTCTTTGTGTTTTTTCAGGTCAGTCAAAGCAAATTATTTAAATGTCCTTGTGATCTCTAAACATACTGATGCATGGATTTTTTTGGATGGGTTTAACTCTGGTCCGAGTGAAATTGAACAATCAATCAATGGAATCAATCAATATTTATTTGTCACAATTAGAATTGAATCTATGGTCATTGTTTGTACCTAATATTGGCTTTTATTGAATTTATAAGATGGTTTGAAATGTACAATCGATGTAGTTATTTGACTAGGTTCTAAGTATTAACTAGGTACTTGTTATTTTTTAAGTTTCTATTAAGTTTATAATTTAATAAAATTTTGTGTAGCACAATATTTACTTTTAGCGTATTCAAGATTTTTAAGACTGAAAGACAGACAGATATCAGACAGGGCTGTGGTCAAGGCCAGCTTTGTCGAGTCCAAGACGAGGACTAGCCGAGACCGAGTCAAGACCGAGTCAAGACCGAGTCTAAAGAGGTTGGAGTCCAAGTCAAGACCGAGTCCAAATGAGACGGTCCAGACAGAGACAGAAAAAAGAATCCTCTTCAAAAATCAAGACCACATACTTTATTTGTAAAAATCACAAAGCGGATCAAATGAGGTCATTTTATTTTTATATAGAAATTTCACCAGTCACATAAAGCCGAAGTTCAAATTCAGATTTTCGGTCTTTTTATTGTAGTGTTAAAATCCCATTCTGGGCTTTCAATGGAAAATGTTCCCATTCAGTTGACTTGTCAGTGAAAAGCTGTAAATGTTGAAAGAATGTAGAAGTTGTGAAGTTGCACAGTATCACAGCAACAGTTTAATATGGCACAGTATCTTAGCGTTGTGAACCAGAACACTCAAATCAGTCATTTAGTATCATTTCATTTAGTATTTTAGTACACCCATCACAAAAGGTAACCTACTCCAAGAGGAAAGAGAATTAACTTAATGAGAGTCCAACTATGATGACATAAATGGTTTAGTTTGGAAGGAGAAAATATCATTGAACTTGGTCGAGACCAACAACATTTGGGGAGTCCAATGAACGAGTCTGAGACAAGTACGAGTGGAGATACCAACGAGTCCAAGACAAAGCGGAGACCACAGAAAAAAGGTCTTGAGTCCAGACTCAAGTACTACAGCACTGATATCAGGCCCGTTTTCAAGAAAGTCTTGTACCAGAGTCTGTAGTGGATGTAAACTCGGATTGACCATCCATCGTGAAAAGCTCTATTTAAATAAAACTCAATTGAATTGTTAGGATTCCTCTCTGTAGCATCATATTTAAATAGAGCCACCTATAGCCTTTTTACTGCCGTAAACAAAAAGAATAGTTTGTACTTGTATTTTACTGTTTGTATAAAGAGATCATCAGTATATCACTAAATTGATTTAGGAATTAGTATTTTGTAATTGATTTATTTGTAATGTATGTAATGTTCTCTTAATTGGATAGTTCACCCAAAAAATACAAATTCTGTGATCATGTATAGGCTTTTATCCAAAGTTCGACCCATAATCGTACTTTGGCTTACATATTGCACAGATGTGTGTTATTTATATGCAATTCATGAGAGTGGGCTGATACTTTATATTGCATGGTAACCACTGAGCTACAGGAAAGGTTATAAGCCTGTTTGTGACTCTTTCATCTGTGGAATATACATTTACATTTAGTCATTTGACAGACGCTTTTATCCAAAGCGACTTACAGTGCACTTATTACAGGGACAATCCCACTGGAGAAACATGGAGTAAAGTGTCTTGCTCAAGGACACACTGGTGGTGGATGCTGGGATCGAACCAGCAACCTTTGATTTACCAGTTCAGTGATTTAACCCACTAGACCACCATCTCCTATATACTGTATTTGAGCGTGGTCTGAGAGGTTTTGTCGTTCATATATGCATGTTTTGTGCATTATGACAGTATTTTGGGGACTCATGTAATGTAAATATGCATGTTAATATATTACATGTAGTGAATGAGAATTTGTGCTGAATGATAAATTGAACATAATCTGAGCTGTTCTTGTTACTGTGCATCTGCAGTTGTATAATTGATGTTTCTTTTTATTTCTTTATATGTGTTTACTTCAGGACAATTGTCACAAATATTTTTTAAAGCCTCTTCTGGGTGAGTTTTGTATTTGCCAAATCAGAAAATGTAGGTTCGCCGTCGTACCTTGACAATGGGCAAGAAACATGTGTCTGTCGCTCTCTCACTCTTCTTCTCTTTCTTTCATAAATCTGCTAAATAAATCTCTCTCTAACGCACTTCCACTCGCTCTCGTTCACTCTCTCTCTCTATTCATGGTGGGCTCAAGCTCCACTGTAGCAGGTGCACACATCCATTAGCAATTACCTTTATCCCTCGCTTTGTGACTCCGGGAGTCTTTCCCTGGATAGTCGGCGCTGAATGCTAATGCCTCGGGCCCTGGGCAGGGGCCAGAGCGTCCCGTTTCACTCCAAATCCCCCAATACGTGACCAAGCTAGTGGAACTCGGGCATCAGCCGTAGCATTTCGTCCCCAAGCCTAATGGGTCTCAGGTGGGACTTCCAATGAAACCATTAGAGCATTTTATCTTCAGTTTAGTTTAGAGGTTTACAGGAGATGGAGGTCAGACACGGTGTTGACTCGAGACTGATTGGTGAAGTGGTGATCTTTACCGTTTTGATCTTCTGTAGAAAAACACCACCTGTGTGTGGTCATCGCCACCATTGAGCTTTAACAAAGACAACACATTTTCTTTTTTCTTCCATAATATGAAGAAAGTACATGTGGTTGAGACAAAATGAAAACTAATCAACTAGTCATTTAGAAAACCTGATCTGAGAATGTAAGATAATAGTCTAAAAATATTTTTCTTCAAAAGAGAGGTTTCATTAAAGGCACATTTTATTGTCATTGATGCAGTTTATCGTCCTCATTGTCAAAAGTTCATTCCGTCTGTGTAGTTTTAAAATAAAAGCAAACTCATCAAACCACATGTAACCGGAAATCATTGTGACTAAAGAAAAACATTAAAACTTAAATATTTCATCACCTGCACAATTTGCCGAAATGTACTCTTGTCATCTCCATCATCTCATATCTTTTCTGAGCTCTTATCTTGTCTTCATTATTCACTCCCAGCTATTTATTTCAAAAGCAGTTTTATTAAATGATATTGTCGTTTTCTTCTTTGTTTTGTTTTTATTTTTGTCTAAAAACTAACCGCAAACATCAGACATACACCTTCAGATCAAAATATATGTTATAAGATCATAAAAAAACAAGCGACCTTAAACATTTGAACGGCATGAACATTTATATGTACTGTCTATAACCATTTTAAGTTATTAAATAGAAATGAATCTTCCTTTTTTTTTACCATATAGGATACATTTATGGTTTTATTTTTAAATAAGCCATATGTCTGAAGGGGAATGTTATATAGCAATCTATTCTTGTTCTTTATGCCACTCTTGATGCATTGATTGACAGGTGGGCAATGTAAAACGGACAGTCTGAATGTAGGAAAAGAAAGAATGTTAAAAGCAACAAACTTATTTACACTTATAAATACTTATTTTTGCTTCTTTGCATCTTTTGTAGCAGCATCACTATAATACCTTCTGAGAGCTTTCCATTAGCATTTCTATTCATCTCCCTGCCGAACAAACAATATCATGTTTAAATGCAGCTTGCGAAACGTGTATTTTGTCAGAGAACAACATTACTTTAAAATGGCCAAAATACCCCCAAAACAGTTCAGTCTGGCACCAAAACTGGACCTCATGTCAGAACCTGACCTCCGGATGCACCAGCGATGTAATCGCGACACAACAAGACACACACCTCATAAAACTTGGATCTGCCCTTGTTAGATGTCAAAGTTCTCCAAAGATAATGAAATCATCTCATTACGTTAATGAGCGGAATTAGTAACCGGGGTTATTTGCTTGTGCTCTTTAAATGCCTGGATTTGTCATCTAATTATCAAATAGCTCAAGAAAAAAACATTATGTAAAATATGTTTGATGACTCTCTTAATGGGCCCGGGTCATGTTCTCAATGCCCCAGTGTATAAAATGCGTCGGAAGCGCGCAGAAACAGATGTCCCGTCCCTCACGTCCCTTATTAAGAAGGACAAACATCGCCCTCGACGAGTTTGTCGGGAAAATAAATTGCCGCGTCGAAGAAACATCATCACGTAGTCACACTCTGTGACTTTGTTCAACTTTGCGTTAATTTATGACGGAGAACAAACGCTGATTTCACATGAATAATGGATTGAGTTACTAATTAACTAAAATCACTTAATGAAGGATTGTCAAAGCCGTCCTCTCGTCCTGACTTTCTCCGTTACCTTGAGTATCACCGGCGTTGTTTGACTCTGGGGGCTTTTGGCAAGAAAAGGTAGAGAAATAATTATAAGACAATGCTCAGGGGAACGTTTGGCTGAGAAACATTTAGACATGACGCATTGGCAGTGCACGTGTAGATGGAGCTTGTAAAAAGTGCACGTGATCCAATGGACGAAAGTCCTTTGAATGACCTATTAGAGATTGATATTGGTTACAGAACATTAATTGTTTATTCATCGATTGGTATCGAGCAGTTATATTTGTGCCATGAGAAAATGATTACGGATGAGATCTCTACAGGCGTCAATGAGATCAATGGAGACATTTATGAGAAATATCTGAGATGCATCAAGAGATGTCAACAATGTGTGAAACTGAGCTCAGATGTGCCTCTTCTTTAAAGTCAATATTATTGAAGATCTCAATATCAACTCAACATTTCTCGTCAGATTTAACCAAATCCAGATTATTTGACCTCTAGAATTCAATAACACCTCCAGACTCTTACACTCTCATTTCATTCTGTTTTTATTAAAGCATTTAGGGGAAACATTTGAGGATAACTTGAATAAACCAAAGAGCATCATCTCGTTTCAAACGCACAGAACTCATAACACAGTTTTGTAATAATCCCCATCTTGTTTTCTCTGTTATACTTGTTTTTTTTGCGCTGGCAATTATTTATAATAAGAAAGAATAAATCTCATTATTATCTGCCAGGATAGAGTTTAGGGTTAAGTTTTTGTTTATTTAAAAAAAACAGTTTTCGGTCTTTTTTTCAGTGCAGATCCCCATTTGAACACTAGGGTTCACTGGTGTTGTTCGGAAAATAAGAGTCGCGCACTTCAGCACAGCACTGCCTGTTTTACTGAGTTAAGGACACATTGACTGTTATTCCACTCGTCGGATAATAAGACACAAACAACAATTATTACAGACGTCATCAGCTGGCAGATTGTTGGCAAAATAATCTCAATTTGGACATAAAGCTAAACAAATATCATGGAAGGTGACATCAAATGGTTTATAACCCACAGTGTTGTTTCAGAATCAGAAGAAGCTTTATTACAAAGTTTGTCTCCTCTGTGCTCAACATTTTCTCATTAAAGCTTCTAAAGTGTTTTGTAATGTGTAGTTTAAGGAGGTTGTGCTTTTAGGTTCTGTGGGTTACTTTGTTATTTTACATAGTACATTTTAGCACCGTTTCGTTGTCTTTAACCTCACCATAAATGTTTTAATAGTTTACTTTTTTCCCAAAGTACATTTGCAATGTAGTGTTTACCATAGTCTACTACGGTATACTACACTATACTACAGTAAATACTAAAGTAAAGTATAACGGTTAACATGTTTCTTAATGAAATAGCTGCGAGTGAGGTGGGTTTCAAGCGCTCAATGGGGTCTTTAAATGAAAATCTCAACCGTGTGTCTGTGACCTTCATGAAACCTGCTGTGTTTACAGAGGATTTGTGGACTAATGCTGAGAGAAAAAGAGACAAATATTCATAAAAATGCAGAAGAAGAGTGGGGGTAACAAATGTGAACACGGTGGGCTTGTGTATGTATTAAAATGCAGGTTTTAAATCGCATACATTTGTTGTTTATTTGAAACATTTTATGCGTTTAATTATTGATCCTCCCTATTAGCTCTTTCAACGTTGCTTTTATAAATGTTTATTTATGAAAATATTTTTGTTTGTTTGTTTGAAATAAGGCCGTTTCATGGTGTTTAATATAAGAGGCACGTGCACTTTGAAGTGTAAAAAACAAACACAGAAAGTTGAATTAGCATTACAGGCGCTGGCGAAAGCGCACACCCGTCTCTTCATAACCCATGATGTGTTCTCGCATCAAGGGCGAATCACTTTATAAAGTCATTGCGTTGGAACTGATTCAGGGTCAGTGGGGAGGTTTTACAGTAAAACATAAAACAATAAAAACACAGACAGCCCACTGGGGACACATTCACAGCCCAGTGTGGATCAATGACGTCTCACTCAGTGCTCTGAACGAAACGAAGCTCAGAAGACGTCACGTTTCCGATCAAAACAATGAAACACACACTTCATTTAGGTTTATGCTCATCATATGAGCCCTTTCTTTAATGGGATACAGTTGGGAAAGACTGAGAACACGTTAAGCCTCTGTGTTGGCTTGCCGTGTCAATATCGTGGTAGACGGATGGATGTGTTTGGAGATATTTGATCTTTTTAGTGCCCACTGAAATGTGTTTAATCATTTTCTGGAGCTGTAGGCCTAGCCATCGACTCGCCACCAGCTATATTTTTCCCATCGGATGTTTCTTAATGTTGCTTTGAAAGACGTTGCTGTTGAGGTTTGGTGCCGTATTGAACAAATGCACGATAGATATATTTCTAATGTCATTGACTTGCCACTTGTTTTCGTTCGGCCTGTTTTTGGGTCTGCACGTCTTGATTCGTCTCAAAATAAGTTTTGATGCGGTTCATCAGTGTTAATATAGCTAGGTAGTCAAAAATGTAAGGGGAGCTGAAATCTCATTTTAAAGCAGAACCTTCTTCAACTTTGTTCCTTTTAAAAGCCCACGCGTTATTATTCGTTGAGTTTTAACAATTCTCGCCATGCACAAAGGTTTTTGTATCGTTCCCCAAAACAAACACCGATCAATTAGTTCAAGAAGACCTGGCTCGCGGGCCAAGGCGGGTCAGAATTCATACGTACGGTTCTATCTCATTTCACATTTTTCCAGCACCCTCGATTGGTTTTGGGGATTACAGAGATGCATACCGTCACAAGTGTCAATTGACTTCTGTTCGGGTGTCAAGGATATTTGCAAGGAAGAAATTGCTTGTCCGTCCCCTTTTACAACACTCATGTATCTGTCATCAGGTAATCTATGCACGCCGTTGATGTTCCCGAGTTCCTTGACACGGGGCAGGTCAATAGACGATAAACACAGTCCCACTACGTCTGACTTGATGTTTTCCTACTGCTCGCAAAGATGTTGTTTGCACACCGCGCTCCCCTAACTCATCTTTTGGTTTGTGCGTGGTAGAAACCATCATTACGTGACTCATAAAACAAAAATATAGTGCGCACTCTGAATATGATAGAACAATAGCATGCTCATTGAAATGATAATATGCACACAAACATGTAGCATGCGTACAAATGTATTAACCTGCATATGAAATGATGATTCTTTGCATGTGGAACGTGAGTGCGGTTTAGTGAATTGAAGTGCCTTCAAACGTTCAGGCAGGCTTGGCCTCCATCCATTAGGCAGTGAATTTGTTTATTTATTTTTTAATGTCTTCCCCGGATGGATCGTGCAAACCATGAATACTAATTGCGAACGTTCATATCTGCAGCGCGCAGTTACGGGAAATAAATGCGTGGTTGTTTTGCACCAGCGGTTCAGAAACGTGTCCACGTGTGCGCCGCTAATTGTTTAGCGCGTGTTGATGTGTTTTCTGCAGAACCAAACCAGACAAATGTCACTGCTCTGTTTTTCAGTAACGTAACAGACCTAATTGAGTTCTCATTTGTGTTTTAAGGAAAATTCCATGCTCATTTTCCAGCTCCCCAAGAGTTAATAAGTTGAGTTTTAACATCTAGAAATGTACTCTGCCGATCTCCGGGTCTGGCGATAGCAATATCGAATTGTTGACTTACGTAACAGTATGGAGCTGAAGAAGTGAAAGTGAAGTGAAAGTGACTAATTTGTCAGTTATGGTGACCCATATCCGAGATATACCTCTGCTTTTAACCCATCCAGAGAGTAGTGAACACACGCACAGCAAGTAGTGAACACACAAACACCCAGAGCAGTGGGCAGCTATCGCTGCAGCGCCCGGGGAGCAAGTAGGGGTTAGGTGCCTTGCTCAAGGACACCTCAATCGTTACCCACCTGACCTGAGGATCGAACCGGCAACCTTCTGGTCACGAGTACAACCCTCTAACCATTAGGCCACGACTGCCCCCAAGAATGAATGTAGCCTACGTAAGTTTTTTTAGAGACGTTAATGAGAAACACGATTATTGTGTTAGTGTCTTGGTGAATTGCAGGTTGAAACTGATGAATCCTTTATAATATTGTACAAGCGACATGTTTTATCTTAAAAAAAAAAATACATTCAAGGAAGCAGAAGAATCTATTATAAAGTCTCTATTTGATCTCCATTTTGTCTGATTTCTGTTTAGAAAAAACAATTGCTATAGAGTTATTTCCATTTAAAATATGTTGTAGTAGCGATTCTATTTATCTTAATTCATATTGAATGGCTGGTGTGAAAAGATAAAAGCTTTTATTGGAAATTTGGCTGTATGTCACTTTTTTAGGAATGCATGTCACAACATTTTTTGTTGAATAATAAAACTATGAGTAATAAATAATGGAATTACACTGGGGAGAAATGAAAGATGTTTCTACTCTTTAGTCCACATTGTTCTGTCTTTTTCTGTAAACTTTCTGTCTTAAAAATACATTGTGTTTTAATAATGGAACACTATATTCTTGTTTTATGTAAGGAACAGAATGACGTTTAAATTCTCATTCACTTTTGCATTAACGTCAAACACCCCAACATCTCTGTTTATGTAAGAGACGTGCGTCACAAGAACCCATCTAAGGACAGAATCTGTGCTCAAAAATCATTGGTTCATGTTTTTTTTGTCAATGCGGCACTTTTGAGATCTTTGAGAACTCTTAGCCTGCAGACTTGATCACATATACTGTATGTACAATAATGATACATCATTCTTTGAATTTAATCTTTTAGATAGCATCTGTCATTTTTTTGTATGGTATAGTATAGTTTGTCATAGCTTATTTTCAGTACATTACATTGTAAATATATATATATTACAGTTTATTATATTATGTACAGCAGAGGTCTCCATCCCTGCTCCTGGTGAGCTACCGTCCTGAAGATTTCAAGTCCTGTCCACACGAACGCAACGGCTGTTTACAAAACAAAACCCACGATGGGGAAAACAAGATTGGATAAACTATAAACAAAAACAAGAACACAGACTAACTAAACTAGAAAATAAACACTGGTACAAACACAAAACTAGACTTACTAAAACTCGAGGAAACAGGAACTTGGTAGACAAGGCAACTTTTACAGGGAAGAGCATACATGTACAGACACAACATAGCATGCACGTTCAGACAGCTTACAGGTACAGACAAAAGCAATGACCGACACAAGACAATGAAACATGAGGACTATTTAAAGGGAACAAACACAGGATAATTAATAGGGATCAGGTGACAAAGATAAAGGAAAGCTAACGAGACAAAAGGGCAGGAAACACTGACGAGACACGAGAAAGAGCATGACACATCAAAATATAAACAAAGCCATGTCTTCCTCACACAAAACCCAAGGCAATGCCATGACTCCACCGCTAGGCCAAGAATAAACATGACATGATGGTGGAATCATGACAGAATTTGCTCTATCACTCGGAATGGCAAGGAATGGCGGTTTTAATAATCTGCTTGTTTTGCGTGTCCGTATTAAAATGGGTAAGATTGTGTGTACTGTGGGTGTAATGCTTGTGGGAAGTTTTCAACTGCATTAAAGCTACTCACAAACAGCCTGTGCCGCGACCTGTCAAAATAAATGTCCGGATAACTTGAATAAGTAATATAACTTGCATTTTACCATATCATCCCCCTTAAATTGTTTTATAATTTGACCACTTAGAATATTATTTACTTTAGTAAATAGAAGTTAATGTTGTTTGTAAAATGATAAACATTACTTAAACTTATCAGAAGACTTCCAAATGCATTTTGCACTATTTAGTGAACACAGGCTTCATTGTGAGCGAGTGAGCGAGAGAGGAGAGAGAGAGAGCTGGGAGAACATTATAATGCATGAGGAGAAACCTTGTTGCACTTGAAAACGGCATCATCCGTCTCCGAGCCTCTCATAACAGCGGCACAAACCAAATTATTCCTGAATCTGAATCTTTTCTCTCTTCTTTTGGTTTTGGAGAGAAGCCGCTGGCAGCGGATTCTCCACTTTTCTTAAATGCCTTCATAAAATTAACAGCAGTGATAAAACTCATACAGATAGAGTATGTTTCTGGTGATCCCTGCCGTCCCCGAGGTCATTTTTGTTAGAAATTATACAGTAAAACCTTATTGAGGGTTATGGTTGAGTTGAACCTTAACGGCGATGTCACGCAGTACAAAAATAAAGGAGGAGTGAGGTGGGTAATGAATGTAGATTGAAGAGGTGAAATCATCTGGATTTGAGTAAATGTGATGAGAAATGTTTGAGTTGATATTGAGATCTTCACTAATATTGACTTTTGATTGCAAACGAGACAAATCTGATCTCAGTTTGACACATTGTTGACATCTCTTCACAAACTCTCATCACACACACATTTGTCAGATTTAGCTTGTTTTTGTAAAAAAGAAAAGATTTAAACTATATATTAAATCATTTTTCAATAATGACGGACACATTCGTCAGATTTACATTTAGGCATTTTGCAGACGCTTTCATTGCATTATACTATACAATGGTTTCTGAGTGTTTGTGATCCCTGGGATAAAACCCATGACCTTCATGCTCCAACCACTGCGCTACAGGAAAGACATTTTTGACTCTTTTTCTCATGAGAAACATTGAGATGCAGATGATATATTTAGTGTACAAGCATCATAACCTAATCTCAGATGCATGCATGGGTTTTTGAGTCATGTGATTCTGGGGTGTTATATCAGGACTCACAGCACGGGGGCATTAAAAGATTAAAGAACGGCCACATGGGATTGTTGTGTCACCACACGGGGCGGGGTTTGCTTTAAAGACACAGTCCAAATTAAGCATGACACGTGACGGGGATCATGTAAAAGCTTTAAGGGACGATACGGTGTAATCGACTGATGTTGTGCATGTGTGAACCGACTGAAGCGAAGGAATAAAGGCAAAAGCCTCTTCAAACAGAGCCCTGATTCAGTATTAAACTTCCTCTGTCTCCCCTAAGCAAGCACACGCTTGGTGTTGTTTGGCGCGCAGACTTCTTTTTAGGACACACGCTTCTAAAATTTGCAGAAGAGACCTTGCTTGAGGCAGCGTGATTTATCTTGCAGAGGAAAGGGTCAAGCATTTCTGTATTATAAATGCGGTGTAGGAGTTTGTCCATGCTGAAGTGTATCAGATGAAGGATCCGTGGCCTGGAATTGACGAAACGCTGTGACAGAGAGCCTCGGCTTTCATTCCCTGCCCTCGGGGTTGAACCGCACGATTCAGAGGAGAGATGAGGAAACAAGAGATGAAGGGGGAATTTAGACGCTTGGAGCTGGACGTGTCAGTCAGCCGTTAGTGGCTTCTCTCTCGCTCACACTCTCGTATGCATTCATATACCCTCTCTCTCTCCCCCCTTTTCTCTCTTCACAAAGAAAATGTGTCTGGTGTTAATAAATGAGGAAAGCATGGATGTGTGAAAGCCATGCGGGTCCTGTGCGGATCTTTCTTCAGGAAAGCAGGTCAGTGTGAACAGGGTACGTCTGGAATCCCCCGTCCTCCCGCGGGGATGCCCGGCAGCTTGGATGAGGTGTTTCAAACTTCACTTTCTTTTTCATGAAAAAATAACCACAGAGAGAACATCTTTCCTCATTGCTACATTCTTAAAGTTACAGGAAGTCTGTATTGGCCCTAGTTAGGTTTGATTGGCCTTGATTGGTCGCTGGTCACTGTACACTTGAATGATAAGACAGAGATGTGTCATTTTACTGTAAAAATGTTGCAGTAGTAAAAGCAAATATTTAAACGATAAATTGAATTTCATTGTTCAATAATGCTATTTTCATTGCACTCTATTATCTCATAATATATGAAGAGTTTGGTTGCCAAAATGAGATCATGAATTTTTATATTCATCATTTTCATTGCTTAATTGTGTCAGTTAGCTGTATTCTTTTAGGTATTATGGCTTAAATCAAAACAAACCAACAGCAGTTTGATTGATATTAACTGGAATGCACAATAAAAAAAACATGATTTAAAAAAGAAATTGCTCATTTTGGAACCAAACTCTACACATAAGTATATACTGGATATATATATTATTTTATTGGTGCATAAATCTATATAATACATAATCAAATCAGCAGTTGTGAAGCATCTCGCAGAAATTGTACAGTGACTTACAGACTTTTGTGTATTTTTCTTACAAAAACAATTTTAGTAATGTTTTCATTACCATGTATCGTCTTGTTATATATTAATTATTTTGTAGAATATGTGATTCGCTATAAAATGTTCACTCATGCCCTTTGCATTCAATAAACAATACATTAATACTTCAAATCAAATCAAGAATTTACAAACATTTTGTCTCTTAGGCCTTTTTCACTACAAACCAAAACTTTGTTTTTCCTAGTTGAAGAGACCTACAAGGTTCAGAACTGAAATATCACTATTTCATAACATAACTAATGTGAAAATGCACCTTTATTTAGAAGAGTTTATTGCATTTTTTTACTGTCCAAAGATTTTAATCGCAGCGTTTTAAGTCTGCTGTCAGAGCGTTAATGCATTTACATTTGCGTGCGGTCGTAGGGTAGTGATGTGATGCATGAAGAAGATAAATCCTGCCTTTTTAGAAGATTAGCCTTATCTAGAATGCGCATAAATATTAATTAGAGTCGTGAGATAAATGGAAAAATTAAAACGTCCATATGCTGAAATGCACACAAAGAGTTTTGGGCTTTAATTAGTATTGTTTACTGGAAAGTTGCTGCTCATTTGTGATGAACGTTCAGCGTGCTGCTGTCATTCCACAAGCTAAATTAAGAACACAATGGTTATTCTTGTGTTAGTTCATCATAAGCGTTATAGACTGATTGTTGTAGAGGAAAGAAACGGATCATTAAATATAGATGATGCTCAACATTAGGTTAAAACTTGAATCAGTGTTAAGGACTGAGTGTTTATCTGGTATAACTTAAAATTTTTCACTATTCAAATTCAACACTTTAAGTTGATTAAGTTCATTTTAGTTGTTGATGAAGTTCTCATACAATTTAAATAATACTGGAATCATTTATTTTGGATTTTTTCTCCACATTTTCTAATGTGGTTTAACAATAGTAACCATAGTTTGTTTGAAATTTGTAGCAAACTAAATCACAGTAACTATAGCTTAACCGTGACACCGTTGTTATTAAATGCGAGTTAACATTTCAAATATTTGTTTCAGGTGAAAGCTGACATGAATGTTTGCCGATTTAGGGCAAACATGTGACACGACCACAGATATGATATGAAACCTGATAAAAATCAGCCGTGCTTTATGAATTATGCGGCGTGTGCTGAAGTCACTGGAGACCCGTAGCTCATCAATATCACTGATGCAAGACCCCTCGGATGAGCCCTTCCGCACGTCGCATTTATTTATAGCAAGATAAACAAACGCAGGTGATGAACAAGGTCAGTCGAAGTGGGAGCAGGGTCACGCAGACAGAAAATTAATTCCCGTTCCTCGCACCGACCCATTTCTTTGCTCGTCCTCTTGGGTTCCTGTGACTGTAGGACATAGCTGGAGATCTAGATCTGTTCAACACCTGCATGCAACAACATGTTTTACACCACAGAAGATATCATTTTGTTACAGAATCATATGAAGGTTTTAGCTTTCCTGGAGCTCGGTGGTTAGAGCGTGGAGCTAGGAATGCAAGGGTCATGGGTTTGATGCAAGGGATTGCACATAGTAACAACTGTATAGTAAAATGCAATGTAAGTCACTTTGGATAAAAGCGTCTGCCAAATGCTTGAATGTAAAAGTTTAAAGAAGCTGTGTGTCGATGGATTGATGAATAACTCAGTTCGGTCTTTGTTTTCTCCTCCTTTTGAAGTTCTACAGCGCAGTGAATTATTAAAGGTGCAATGAGGAATTTGTAGTTCAGGTATTGTTTAGTTTCTCTTAAGAAGTAATATTTTACTCTACATGTATTTCACAAAACAAAAGTGTTTTCGACTAAAGTATGGTGGGCTACCTGAATGAACCCAGATGGATCTAAAGCATGCACGGACATGATGTTCAGTGTTCTAGATGTGAGTCATTCGGTTATTATATGAACTACATGAGCAGTCACCCCTTCAAGGGCTAAAGCCATAATTTGTCAGTGCTAAACTTCCTTTTGTATACGTTATCAAAAAACATGACGTCCTGTCTGAGGGTCAAACAGACGCTTTGAAATATTTTCTTTTGAAAACCTGACGCTTTCACTGAACTTGCGCATCATCCTGAGGCCAGAAACTGGGCTCCAAGGTAATTTTCTGCTTTTTCAAGTATTGTCCATCAAACTGACATCTTGGCCTCCATGTGATGAGTGAAGCGGTTTCTTTTACACCTGATCAGCTGTTTGTTGGCATGTGTAATGAATGAACGCTAACAAACCGTCATGGGTTCGCATCCCCCGCCTTGGCATTTGCCATGTGCAGGCGCCTAATATAGATGTAATACATTCTGGATGCGAGTACCCAGTGGGGTTGACATAATTGAAAGCCTCCGTCAAATCCGAAATTTGATAAAAAAACCTCTCGCCGGGACGGGGTAATATTAATTATCTCCCATTGCTATATGTCCTAGTTTTATAATTACTGGTCCATTCAAGTGCATTACATGAGCAGACCTCCCCGTGGATACTGCAGAGAGAAATTGAACTATTAAATTGATCTTCACAGCGTTGGGGAGTTGCTACGAATAGCAACAGTTTAAGTGTATCATGCACAATGAATGTTTTAATAGCGTGACGGTAGTTTTTGACAACATTTATCAACACAGCGTGTTGTCAATTTTTCTGGCCGCCGGTGTTGCATCATTGTTTTTGTAACGTTAAATCACACGCTCTACAGCAGAGATTCATTTCAGTGAATCGGTTCGTTCACTTTTACAGTTCACTTATATTCATGTTTAAGCGACACACATCAATCTGTCTGTTTACAGTATGTAGTACTGGTCTTTGTATTAAGACTGGTCTCAAGACCATTTTTTGTTGGTTTTGGTCTCAAAATCAGTCTTAGTTCTAGACTTTAATTTAAGAGCAAACTGCACAACATAATTGCCGGTCCACTGTCTGATATATTTGTTATTATATTAGCGGCATTAATGTGATTGGATGTTAAAACAAAATCCAAAACAATTAATATTTTTTTTTTGTTTACGCACATTACAACATTTGATATGGGTTATGAGTTTAGAAAATTGTATTGTTTTGGTTTGAAGTTGAAAATAGTTCCAAATAAATGCATATCAGCTCTTTAGTAATTGGATTGGTTTGCTCAAAGAAAGAAAGGAAAATAGTTAGAGACGTACACATATAAAATACACCCGTGCAGTTGACTTTATTCTGACTTTTAAGGGTTGGCGTTATGGGAATGTTTAAGGTGAATTTGAGGAGTGCTGGTCTTGGTCTTAAACCCTTAGGCCCGGTGAAGGCTCAGGCTCACAGACTGCGCTTAAGGCAAGTCCTGGACTACAATGAATGTGTGACCTGTCTTAACTGAACAGAACTTGACCAGAAATGTCTTAAAATAAATAAGTGCCTTTGTTTTCATTCGAGATGCAGTAATGTATTCTTCAAATGCATTTTTATTAAAGCGACGTAAATACTAGGGGTGTAAATCGGACCGTTTCGATTAATTTGATATTCAATTCAATATTGATTATTTTCACCAGCAATGCGATATTTGTCGATACATCTTAAAAATTTTGCGGTACAATCAGATTCGGTTAATTTAATCCACATTTTGACATTCCTAGGCTAGTTTAGACAATCAGTTCAACCCGGTCTCATCAATTGCGTATTAGTAATACACTGTTTCATTAGCGTATAATGTATACGCCAAAGTTCGATTTTGCTTGCATGTGATACACCAATGTTTGCGTGCACCTGGGTGGAGAGCAGCCATTTTAAAACGTAAGTGAAGAGGAAACACTGAAATTATTAAAAATATACTGTTAGGTTTAGAGTTTGGGTAGAGGTTATAATATGCACGGATGCTAACATTAGGTTTAAGGTTTGGGGACAGGGTAATGAGACACATTTCTGTTTAATATGCACACACACTAAATTGCCGTATCATATGCACGCAAAAATAGGCGCATTGTATGCATGCAAAATTGAACTTTGGCGTACGTATTACACGATATTGCACAGCGTGTGTTATTTATACGCAATTCATGAGTGGGCTAAGCAGTTACATTTTAATAACCCACAAATGCAACCAAAATATTAATCATGAATGTTTAATTAAACTGTTTGAAAGTGGCACAAACTCTGTCTCAACAGTGACATTTACAACAAAAAACTAACAGAAAAAATAATGTAAATAAAGAAAAAAAAGGGGGGGAAAAAAGTCACAGAAAATAAAGCCTATTGCATAGTTAATAAACCTTAGGCAAAGTTTGCAAATGACAAGGTTTTTCTTTATCTGCCTATCTGTTTTCCCGAATACAAAATTTTTCCAAACCCAAAATTTGCGTCCGACAGCAATCACGTCTTCTGCCTCTTTCAATGTAGTTTCACTGCTACAAACCCCTTGTTGATGCTGCATCGCATTTACTTTTTCATTCAAAAGAGGATAAAATAAACGGGCCTTAAAGTCTTGATCTTGGTTTAGGTGGTCTTGCAACTGTACAAAGCAAATCGACAAACTATTTATGAGTAACTTCGTCATTGTCCGGATGTCATTAGAAACAACTTATGGTAATAGCGGATAGTTAAAAATATAAGCACTGACCTGAGTTAAATGATTTACATTCAGATGGTGTTTTTTTATATGCAAAAGGGTAATTGGGGTCAACGGCTGAGGTCACGGTGCATTTCTTTGTTTATACAGAAGTCTAAAATAACTTGAGTTCATGTGAAGAGTCCGTGTTGGCTTGACCCAATGGCTTTTCATTTGTTTAAGCCCCTGAAGCACATGAAGTGATATCCCAGGCCTTTAAATACTGAACCTGTTCTTTTCACAGGCTTTCCCAATAGGTCTTCAAGAAGTGAAGCGGGCGTCAAGGTCCCGGCAGATATAAGACTCATATTGACCTTTCTAGATGATCATTTAATGACATCGTTAACCCATTTATCTACAGCATCTTTATTTTGACGCTCAATTATACTCCAATATTAAATCCCATTGCGGGATATATGTTGGTTATTTATAGAAAGAAAGAGATCTGTCAGATGATTTACATCAGATGATGTGAGATAATGGGCAGTATATACTGTACAGCGGCGTCTCATAATTGGAGATGCTTTTCTTCGATTTTCCACTCGTGTTATAATTCATTAGAAAATCCCATATTATCAGCATAACAATTTGAGTGAAATGTTGCATTGAAACTCAACTCCACAAGCGTGAGTAAAACCTGATGATCCGTGTTATTCTGGCATGATTTGAGAATCTTCCAAAGTGCATCTTGTGTGCTTGGGAAGAAGCGAGAAAATCTGACCTTTTGTACAAATTAAAACGGAAGTATGTCATTTTGCCAGAATCCTTTCTCTTAAAGGCGAACACATAAGTGTTCTAGTTCAAGATAGACATGAGTCAACACTGCCTCAAACCGTAATGCAAGTTTGGGATGGTAAGATATTTGAGCAACCAATAATATTGCTTTTCTGTCGCTGATAAATAAGACCACTCTTTTTAATATATCAAGATCACAATGTGTTTCATCAAAGTATCAGATGTTATTATATTGCTTTGAAGAAATGGAAACAAGCTGTGAGTGTAACTGTTGAAACACATAAAGAGTCTGGAGGTGTAAATGAATGTAGATTATAGAGGTGAAATCATCTGGATTTGAGTAAATGTGATGAGAAATGTTTGAGTTGATATTGAGATCTTCACTAATATTGACTTTTGATTACAGACGAGACAAATCTGATCTCAGTTTGAGACATTGTTGACATCTCTTCTCAAACTCTCATCACACACACATTTCTGACTGTTTTGTTTTTCAGGAGAAACATCTGAGATGCAGATGGAACTTCAACAAGAGTTTCTATTTGTTCTCCATTTTCTAGGTTTAAAGTGATACTTCATCCAAAAATTATCATGTACTCGCCTTCGAGTTCAAATCTGTATAAATGTCTTTGTTCTGATGAACACAGAGAAAGATATTTGGAAGAATGCTATTAACCAGACAGATCTTGCCCTTTGAAGAAAAAAATCACATTCGAAAGTTTTTGTTCTGCTGAACACAAAAGAAGATATTTTGAAGAAAATTCTGGGGCACTTTTTAACAACCATTGTATTTTTTCCTACTTTGGCAGTCAATGGGGAGAAACCTGTCGGGTTATAAGCATTCTTCAAAATATCTTCTCTGTGTTGATCAGAACAAAGACATTTACAATCATTTGGAACATATCGAAGGTGAGGAAATGATGACCAAATTTTGTTTTTCGGGTGTAGATTCACTTTACGATGCGTTTTGTACCCTACGCATAACCGTATGTTACGAAAAATGTGTTAAATGTATCAGCATAACATTTGTTAGTCTCAGATCACACGCTAAGTTAAGTCTATTTTTTTACAGATTGCTGTTACAGGACAATGTTAAGGTAATCAGTGTTATGGCATGCAATGCATACAACGAAGCAGATATGCAGTCAAGCAATCGTGAGTTTTGAAGGATGAACCTCATGTACAGTTTAAACATTTAATTTCTGGGAATAAACGACGAGTTCACGATGGAAGGTTAAGATAAAAGATGTCTGGGTGCTGAAAGAAAAGAGAGGGAGACGAATTATCCGGCTAATTCCACACATTTCGCTTTGTGTGTTTTGTGAGGAACACCTGCTGGTTTTTCCATCAAGGCTACCTTTCGCATTGTTGGCTTCGCTCGCAGTAAGCGAATGAAAACACAAGCGTTTTGTGACATTGATCCACTCGCATGTCGTAATGCAGATATTCGAGTAAGGTTCAGTGGATAAATACGTTTTTTGAAGCACAAACATCTCTTCTGTCAGTGTTAAATAGTCCTCTCTCTCTGTCCCAGATCAAGCGATGCGGCTGTCGGCCTGTTGCCTCGGTCGCATCTGGATGCTCGTTTCGATTCAACGCCAGATCAGACCGGCTGCGTCGTTTGTCAGCGGCGAGGGCTTTTCTAGCTCACTAGAGCCGAGGTAGAGGATCAGCAATTATTCACGAAGACCCAGTTTGGCAAATGTTTTCTCTCCGCCGGGGGTTTCCACTTTGAACAGACACAGTATGCTTTAGAGGACGGACTTGATCAGCTACTAGGAAAGACAAAAAAGACTTGATTAAATCGTGATTCCTGAGCCCGACGATTAGTGTTCGTCATAAATGAGCATGACTTTTTTAAGATCTTTTGGGAGTCAGGATGATAACCTTTCATTTAAAATGACAAAGTCATATGTAGTCGGGCATGTCTGTAATACTGAGATGCGATGGTATGGAAATATTACAGAATTTGTGTAAGAGAATAATGCAAAAGATCCATAAACAGTCGTTCTCACTTGATTTTCAGCTAATGGGATTTTCTCTTGCCCACATTTGTTCGGTGAATTGCAATTTTATGCTGATTTTGGACAACACGCGCAAGCTCACATTCAAATCTCAAAAGCCGCGAGGTGAATTTTTTTAAATGTATTTATTTGCATAAACGCTGAGCGGTATATTTTCCAATATGCTGCCAATACAGCAAAACATATTTTGGCTCTTTTGACAGATGCTCTGGACTGCTGATCGACGGATAATGTGTTTTTGTTAAGAATATTTCATAGATCAGCAGACATTTAAATCTGCATACGTTTGTAGGTTGTGCCGAAATATTTTCGTTTCCATATGACTTTTTACCAGGTTAGTGGAAACTCTTCTCAGTGCCAAGCAAAACACATTCATTGAGAAACCTTGAGGTCCTCAGCTGTGAATCAAACTTGTCTCAAAGGATATTATTTTTTTAATGTGCGGGTTTTGAAAAACCAATAAGAGACGTCGAGCTTTAATAATCACGCTTCGGCGTTGAGAACCAGAGATTGACATACTTGTTGTATTGATGCATGGTAAAGTGGAAATTGAGCCTAACAGGGTTTGGATGTTATTAAAACTTTGATCTTTTCGTTATTTAAAGGTGGTTGAGGGAGATGTGGCACGAGGTGAATACATATAAAGTGAAGGAATTAGACAGCATTTCTGAAGAAAAAACAAGTTACTAGAGAGGCACTAATACTAAATGTCTCCACAGATACAGATAGCCGATCATTCAGAGTGATATCTGTCGTTGCCGATAGCGATTTTGAAGATGTAATGAATATTTGAAGAGTTTGGTTCCAAAATGAGAGAACTGTGTTTTTTATGATCTTATCATGTTTTTATTGTGTTAGTTTGCTGTGTTTTTCGAGTTATTATGGCTTAAATCAAAACAAACAATCTGCAGTTAATTGGAATGGACAATAAAAATCATGCTTTTAAAAATATTTACAAAACGGATTTATCTCATTTTGGAAACAAACTTTTCATTTCTAAACTTTCTGAATGTTATCAATTAATATAATGACTGTTAATATTAAACATCAAACTGTTGATGTTTCTTAACATTTTCTAAATACAGAGCACAAATTCTTTAAATTTTTCTGTCCTCTCTTGATTGACAGGATATCTCAGTCTTGATCATCTGCTTTTTTTAACCTATCGACCAATACCCAATATTGTTGGATGTATTGGTGCAAAAGTGAAATTATGGGAATGTAAAGGTTCGGTTTAAAAACATAAAAGCTGTGTGTGATTAGTGAGTAAAAAAATATCGATTGACAGCACTAAAATAAACATTAAAAACATTTGATAATGTATGATAAATTTCACTATACGTGTGCTATTAATCGCAGTTAATCACACGGAAATGGGCGCTATATATTTTTTTTAATCTATTGACAGCCCTAGTTTTAAAGCAAGTAAATTATTTATATAAACAAACTAGATGATATAGTTACATGCTGACTGTGACTTTGGAGAAGGGTGAAGTGCGAACACCTCATATGTTTAGTCCTCATAATGGGGAATCTCATGGTTTGACTTGAACATTTGACATTTTCCGGGTTTATATTGTTAATACGTCTGTAAATATACATACAAGTCATTTTCATTGTGACCTTTTCACATATCTGTAAATCAACAACAACCGCTACGCTCACGCAGATATGATGTATATGGTTTATTATCTCTCTGGACCAGCTGGATGTTAGTTTGACCTTTTTTAGTTTTGGGGGGGATGGGTGGGGGGCCCAATGAAGAGTCTCTTGTAGATAATTCTCTAATCTCATCTGTGAGAGGTTGGCAGTGGAATAGGCTTTAGAACATTGCTTAGGTCAGTAATGGGGACTTGAATATAAATAGACTTTGCTATTTTGCATAACCACAAGTACAAATATGGAAATACACAATAGACATTTAAATTACTTCTGCATTCAATGTCTGTGTTATAGTTATTTGCATAGATCTGTAAGGTAGGATAATGCAACTAGCTGCCATCTTCAGATGGAGGTGATGGATTATTGTAGTTTATTGCCTTTTCTCTAATATTCATAAGTTTCTTTACAATTAGCATTAGCACTCTAGCATTAGCTACACTGCACACAAGTCCTTGTGTAAAGGAAACTTGATTCTTATAGCACATGTTTGCTTCCATACTTCTGTAATGATTATTTTATTTTGTTTGTGATGGGTCACAGTGTTACACAATGCCACGTGTAGATGTTCAGATGTTTTCTGATTCATTCTGTGGGACACTTGTGCTCTGGCGTACACCATTGAGCTTCATCCACAAGTGGTAATAACGTTCTCCAAAGCAATGAGTCATGCTTCTAAAGAAAATAATATGGTTGCATATAACACGCCGGCCATCATGTTGAGCCAAACTGACATTTTTAGAGCGGTCGTTAATGCTCAAACCTTGGGATGTGGAAGGATAGTGAAAAGGAAGAGCAGCAGATGATTATTTTCCCAGAAAAAAAAGCTTACGCAAGATCTTTGAAGAGTGAACCCAAATATTACTAGTGACCAAAACGAGTAATGCATTAAGAAGTTAAGAAAATCGATATTTGAGTCAACTAGGAGTATCTTCAGAGTTTCCGTCAGGATGCGTGTGCATCTGAAGTGTTTCTTCAAATTAGTTGTGTGCAAGTTTATTCTTCTATTCTAACCCAACAGGAGTCAAAAAACGTGTTGGATGGTGCGAGCAGACCAACGGATGGGCCGTAGAGGGTGGCTGAACACAGATTTGCTCTGTTTTGGCTTATGCTGGAAAATGTGGATGGGCGGATGGATTTGGAGGGCACCAGGCAGGTCTGCAAAGTACAGTTTTGATTGTCTGAATAACTTAATAAAGCAGTACAGCAGGAATTTGGCCTCTCATACTCCAGTCTGAACAGAAGGTTGTTGATGGGGCCAAATGATTGATAAAGAATCAGTCTTAGGGTCTTAGGCTGTTGTTGAACATCTCACCTGCTGCTTTACTGACTGATCTCCAAATTCTAAAGAAGCTAAAATGGGTGGCAAGTATCCAAATTGGCACTAGAAAGCTGTTGTACTCGTGTAGCTGTAAGGCAGGGCGATGTGAGCTTATTACAACCAAACGTGATCGGCTACTCCAGATGGACTGATTGAGAAATGCTTGTCACGTCAAGACATTTCCTACATCTGCAATATTGCTTTTTTCTAGCAATCTTTCGCTTTTGTACGATTCGCCACGTACGAATTAGTGACGAATTCAAATAGTTTCGAATTCCCGGGACATCAGGTTGTGAGAACTGTAGGTTCCCATGCAACACATTTAATCCATACATGTTATGAGTCTTAATAGAAATATCTGCCATATGCATAAAAAAGTATATTACACATTCTGTTGTTACATGGTATGAGTGTAGATCACTCACTGTCTTTAGTGTTTGTTTAGGCTTTTGTCTATAACTTTTAAAAACAATTTGCAAATAGTTTTAGCCAAGAACTGCCAAAAGAGACCAAAAAAGTGGCAAAAAGTAGAACCCATGACTATGATTCAATTGAGTAATTCCAACAAACATTTTTCTCAGTGTATTGATATATTGAAAAATTGCATCATTTAATTTATTTATGGAACACGTGGTCGGTGCAACATATTCTATGTAACTAGATCATATTTGTCATTTGTACATGTATTGTTATGGCAAGAGGAGGTCCACAGCATCTTCATCATCATTTAAGCCTCTATAACACAGATTTACAATATTGTGTTACGTTGGGCAGTTTTGTTCCAGTATATACATACAAGTGTAATTACCGTTAGCCTACTTTAAAGCAAATTTAAGATAGGGTGTCATACCTCCTGGATATTTGTCTCAAAATTAAAATACTGAAATACCCATAGGGACGTGATGTAAATGATGTCGCTTTTAGAAGAGAAATAAAAGCATCGCTCCATTTATTTACCTTAAACTCAAATCTTAATTTCCGCCGAGTTTTCCCTGGTGTTTTCCCAGCGGGCTGTTTATAACTAAAAAATCCCCCGTTGTAAGGAGCTATTAAAATACAGTCAAGAGTTTGCTGTCCTCACAGTCCTCGATGGTTTCTACAGCACTTAATAGAACTTTAGAGGCAGATGGAAGAAAAAGTGATAACAGGGAAAAAATAAAGTCTCGCTGTAAACTTTATCATGATTCTAATTGATGTCAATTTACATCCAGACAATGAGCCTAGATTACACAATTCTGTGTGAAATATGGACCGCTCTCATTCTTCCCTGCATAATGTTTCTATTAATCTTTAAACTTCGTTATGTTATAATCCAGACGTGAGGCAGGCATACAGGCCAATACTGTACTTTTATTTTGGAAAGGGAGCTGCTTACATGTCACTGGTGGTTGGTGTAGGGGCCTTGTGTTCTCTCTCCGTGACCGACAAAATTAATTGAAATTATAAAATATTGATCTAAAAAAGTTGGAAAACCTAAAATAAAATAAAAATCAGTTTAAAGCAGTAAAATTATAATAATAAACAAAAACAAAGATAAAACTAAATTAAAAACAATTAATCTAATGTAGCAATAAATAAATGATTAAATAAATAAATTATAAAATGACGAAAGCAAACACCAAAATTGATGAAACTTTATCTAAAATTTACAAGATTCTAAAATAAAAGCTTATTTAAAAACTAATAATCAAAATGAAAACTAAAATAACTATGGACCGCGGTTATTTTAAACGTGTCCCACGTTCACAATTTGCAAATATGATTTTTTTTCTCAAAAGATTATCACTGAAAGGAATGATTCAGCTTTAGAAAATGTCGATTGTCAACCACAGGACGTCTGTGGCACATTATAGACGTTACAGCGCCTCTGATGGACAACTTTAAAGGTGGTTTTCTTAATATATATTTTTTTTTAACCCACAAAAAAAATCTCATCAAATACGGTCCTTTCCTAACAATCCATACATCTTCAAACATCTTTAGAATCTTCTTAACTACGATATGGCTTTCAGATGATATAAAAAAAAAAAAAATCAACCCATCAAATAAAAATGGACCAATATGACTGTTTTTGTAGTTTTCACAAAAAAATCTCAGGATTTGTGACCGTAATGCCTTTAAAAGAGTCATGAGACACACTGTGCCGTGAAAGATGTCTTGTCTTCATTATTTTTGTACACGGCCATCTTTAAAGAACATCGACACTGTTGACCCCGTTTCCTCTCAGAGTTTTGGAGCGGTCCTCGCGGCGTCTTACACTTGTTAGTGAGTCACATTAGCAGACGTGAGGTTTCGCTGATTTAAGGCAAACACGAGGAGGGAAGGGGCAATAAGAGCAGATTAGTATGGCATTTGAAAGGAAGAGTGAATTGGAAATGAGGTGATAAAGGTATTAGGATTTACAGCGTTTAAACGTCGGCCTCTGAGAGTGCTTCAATAAATCTTCGGAAGGGCTTTGAGAGGGAATTAAAACACGATTTGAATCTTCTCTCAACCTCTGTTTCATCACCTTGTCTTTCATTTGTTTCAGGGAGAATCTCAGGGAGTTCGCCTGCAGTTATTCCTGCACATATGTGTTTAATCTCCCGTTAATCGTAACCATGCTCAGATGCTCAAATGAAGAATTCAATGTTTTAATAACACCACAGAGACACACTTTTGGGAAATCAGTCTACAATTGCTGTACTCGTTGTTAAACTGGGATGGGGAATGAAACACATTTGATGCACGCTGAAATTGAACCCCTGCAAAAGGGATAATCCGGCTTTCTTGTGTGATTCCAGTACTCATTGTCATCGATTGTTTCCCCTGTGCGCACATGCTAAGCTCTGAAACATCTCGCGTCCTTAAGATAACCCAGTTATCACTTTGACCTTCATTCTCATTGAGCCGTCCGCAACCTCGCAGCTTCAGAAAGTCGTCAGATTGCCTCAAGGACGAGCGGAGCAATAAGACACGCAATCCATAGAGTAAGAGCGCCCCTTCAATCAATTTCTCTGTTTTAAATAGACTCACGCTGCAGTCTTAAGTTCCTCTGGACCAAAGAGCTCTGGGACGTTTCGTACGGAAACTTTCTGACCGGGGCATTCATGTCGTACGGTGCACGTCCGATTCCAGGGGTGCTTGGAGCAAATGCCCGTGTGACTGAGAAGACGGCGCGAGAAAGTGCACTAATGAGTCAGTGAACGTGTGTGTCGACCCAATTTTTTGTCGAGTGAAGTTAATGCTTTCGTTCAAGGACAGAGCATCGTACGTGTCATCTATGTTCATTAAAGAGAACGTTAGCGAGGTGTCAGTTTGGGTTTGTAATCTTCACCACTTGACATCTTTCTTTTCGTAGTTAGTTAATTATTCTGAATACCTGTCATCCTTTATTCCAGAACCTTCTCTTTTCTGGTTACGTCCGGTCCGCGTGATAGTCGCACCCGGGCCGCGCTTGCTAAATCGCTCGTGCCTTTTTTCAGTAATGACTAGGCGCTATAATCATTGGAAAGGGGTTTAAAATTACAAATGATGGGCCGAGCGAAATGCATTCGTCTTCCGGGGGAAGTGATTTCCATTCACTTTAGCAATTTTCCATTTTAGAGCCCCCTCGCTCCTCGCTGTTAGATATCATTTACCACAGTATCGACGCTCGGGTCTTCTTTATCCCACATCGCCGTTGCTTGTGAAAGAGACCTAATTTACACTGAAATGAGAAGACCTTTCCAGTTGTCTCTTCACTCTGTTGTGTACGACGGTGAATTAAGGCCTATAGAAAATGTTTGCATTTAATTATGAGTGTTTTAAAGCGAAGACGAAGACTTTATCAGCTCTTCATTGCCAATGAAATGGTCACAATGGACTTCATTTCCATTTCCTCAACGCTCCAGCATCATGTCTGCAGTGGAGAGAAAATTACGTTTTAAAACACTCATGTGATGAGGGTGTACTTAAAAGCACATTTTATTTGGTGGAGGTGGAAGTTGTAGATTTAGGAACAGCCTCTCCATAACTCCTGATTCAGATTATGGGATATTAAAAAAGAGGAATAAAGGGAATCAAGCCAGCGAGTGTGTTGAAGAGTAAGAACTGGTTCTGTCTGCCAAGCCGTCTTTAAAGAATTCTGCGTAATGACATTGAAATTATCACAGTAGATTTGTTGAATACCAAATGTGTTCTGCCTAAAATAATCCCTGTGGAGTTTGCAGAGGCAACAGGACATATGATGAATACATGCTTTGTGTTTGCTTTCAATGACAGTACAGTTTTAAGAGGATAAAATTGAAATAAAAACGGGATCATTTACAATGAGTTGCAAATTAGAAAATAATTTTAATGAATAAATTGATATTAATAAATCTCATGGAGATCTCATGTGCAAGTTTATATAAGATATTTAAAAGTTGATTTATATATTAAAGCTAAGGAATATTCTTTTGTGGTGTTTGAATTATATACTGACTTCATTTACTTACATTACCTCTGAAATTTCTAGATTTCTAATCAATTCTCTCCTCTCAGCAGTTGGATATTGATCCGTAACCCAAGTTTTCCTGCGTGCATCCAGATCTGATGTTTTTGATGGAAAACATTTTGATGGTAGTATGTAGGAGTGGTCACGGTGCCGTAGAAACACATCCATTTTCACTGGGTGACTGAACTTTAGCCGACTCGCTGTTGCTTGGAGGAAAAACTTGGACCCTGAAGCTTTCCACCATTTGCTCTGTGTGGGAATGGGGTTGCTATGGAAACTGAGATGACATCTAACCGGTGATAGGAGAGGGAAGCAAAAGAGGAAAGTTGTACATTTTTGCTTTGTCCAGTCTAAAGTCCACCCCATCTCACGTATGCACACCGGTAAGAGTTTACGAGGGATGCAATGACGTCTGATTCATGACAGATTGATTTTGTTTGAGTCTGATCTTTTCGGTATACAATAAATAATCCGCTTCACAGGATGTCTCTGAATGATTCATTCATGAATCCGACTGTTGAAGTCAGTCATCCGTTCACACTGGTTATCCGGTCACTGGAGTGGAAGAATGAATAAAATGTTTTTATTCATACTTTTATATTTTATTTATTTATAATTTTCTACTATTTTATGTCATTTTTGTTGGTTATGTGCTTTTTTCATTCTATTATTTATTTATAATTAATACTATAATAATAATGAATGAATTAGAAGCATTTGAATGCTTTTTAAGTTTAATGTTTTACTTTATATTAGAGTAGACTTATTGCTCAGAAAGATATTTAACGAATACAGGTATTTTTCAATGTATTTTTATTCTTTTATTTTTACGGGAGAACACAAAGGATCAAAAATTAAAACCCTTTAGAATATCTCATTTCAGAGTCAGGAAGGTAAAGCAAACAATTTCCAATTTTTACCTAACGATTAATCCATCATTTCACAGATAATGAATTGATGGTTATTGTACATTTATACACAGATGTGTGACTTTCTCACTGTACAAAGATCTGAGGTACATTATTACTGTCTTCTGTTTGCCCACCTTCACATTTGCATAGAAAAGAGTTTATGAATGCCAGAGCTAGCAACCCTTTCAAAAGTTCATAAAGTTCAGTTCAGGGGAAAAAACAATCACATTTATTGCCAGTATAAATGGCAGCAGACCGTGTTTGATTGAAAGTACACTGTAAAAAAGTGAACATGTGAAGTTTGTACCACAAAGAGCTGTTTCTACCTGACTATGGGAGTCAATGGGGTGTGAATTCTTTCTGGTTAATAGCATTCATCCAAATATCTTTCTCTGTTTTCATCAGAACAAAGACATTTATACAGATTTTGAACAAATCGAAGGCGAGTAAATGATGACAGAATTTTCATTTTTGAGTGAAAAGTCTCAGAATGACACAAACATCTATTGAACATTTATAGTTAAAAAAATGTCAAGAATTAGGCAGAGTTTACAATTCCCACTTCATTTCATCCCTGTTAAAAACACTATAGACATTCTAATGATTTCCATTACTAATACCATTATGAACCAACGTCTGTGTACCACTAAAACCAGTATCAAATTCCTGTTTGTAGTGTGCTTTAGATTTATAACAGTAGGATTTAATAACAGAATGATTCGTATCCACCATAAGAAGATCCAGAGACCAGTATAGTTTACATTAGAAGCAAAACAATTCTCATTATAACCATTAAATCCAGTTGTTTCCTATTTGTTCAAGCTGGTAATTATACAGGATCTACTAAAGGTCACATTTTGGATTCACCACTTTAATGGTCAGCATTTTCACTACACGATTGAGGAGAAAGACGAGCGATTTTTTCAATTAACTTGTCATTTTAAACACGATTGAAGGCGTTTATTTGAACCAAAGTCCTTAGAGCATCTTTGACCCGTTTGTGAGATCCCAAGTGAACTCACTTGTCAATTGCAGTCGATGAGGACACAGATAATGCTTCATTTCACAGAGACTAGTAACGTTGTATCTCCATCATGTTTCATTTGAGTTACATGCAGAATGAGTAGTATCTGAAAATCATTTAGTACTTAAAACTCGAAATAACATGCTTCTCTCAGTATTATAATGCGGTTAAAAAGAAGTAATCTTTTTTCCCCCCTGCAGAAACATTGTAAAACGTGATTTTTGTGTTGTTGCAAGATAGTAGCAGGAGTGTTCGAGGGGGAGGGTTGCTTACTGCCTGATGTTCTGATCTCCAGGGTGGTCCGGAGTTCAAAGTGAATCTGTTAGACATCTCTGTAAATGAAATCTCGACCGAAAGATTTTATCACACAAGTCAAACATGGTGACATGAAATAAGAGTGAGTGTAGAGGTGTTGCAAAATATTGGCAATAACTGTGATATTAGCAACATTTATTATGGATATCATGTTATAGTACATTTTAGCATTTAATAATTTGTCTTAAGAAACACAATTATAACAAATATTGCATTATCTGTTGGTAATGCAAACTGATACTGTGAAAGCCTGTCAGTAATATCGTGATTATTGACGATACCTGTATACCGACACACCTCCAGTTTGTTTTTGAAAAATCTAATTATGAATATTATTTATTTTGACAATTATTCCTCAAAAAAAATTATGTAAATATATATGAGAAGTAATTATAAAGAAAAGCCGTTGGTTTGTTGTAATCAAGATCTGTGAAGTCTTGTTGTGGAGAAATTCCATTTCAGGCATCAGTGACCTCGGAAGATCTGCTCACACACATGAGGTGTAATGCACGAGCACTCGTAAAACCCGTCAGGTGAATCCATTTCCCATGTCATTTACTGACCAAAAGATATATACTTGTTTAAAATCACAGAGTAAAATAGAAGAGCCCAAATGCTTATGTGCATTAATCTCTAAAATGGATCATCGACATGGAGAAAATAAGCCAACAACACTATTAAAATGCCAATGAATAAATTGTTTTGAAAACGCTGTATTTATTCTGATCCGGTTTATGACGTCACAATGGCTCGCACATAATGTGTTTTGCCTTCAGAGATGAAAAGATTGAAATCACATCCACTGTTGGGCAAGATACTCTGAAAAAGTAATTAATTACTAGTTACTAATTACATATTCAATAGTGTAATCAGATTACTGTAAAGATGACTCTCTCCAAAAAGTATTTAGTTACTTATAACTCACTTTCTATATCCCACATCAAACTTGATTAGTTCAGTGATTAAAGGAGAGACATGAAACAGCTTATTTAATTCATTCAAATAAATCAAATAAAAACTACATTAAGTAGTATTATTAACTGACTAAAGTTTAACAAATGTAAGAATAATGAATTAAAGCACGTATTTTAAAGTTAGACTTTACATTTTGATGTCAATTCCACTATTGCACACACATGTATTACACACAGTATTTAGTTTAATTACATCAAAAGTAACTGTAATTAAATTACAGAAAAAATAAGACTAATCCCTTACTTTACTTTTTTAAGATAAAAGTAATTCAATTACAGTTACAAATTACATAATAACTATTGACACCCAACACGGGTCACAGCACATCCAAAAGGCCAAGTTTCACCGCTGCTTGCGTGGTGAGTTTTTGTCAAAACAAATGTAATTTTCCTTAGTATAAACGTGAACTAAACGGAAGGTAAAGACTATCATAAGAGGCACAGATATCAGACACGTATCTCTCGTTTCCAGAGATATGTCTATGAGTCTCTTCTGTCAAGACAGACCGCTGTTGAATCGCAGGTTCCTGGAAACCTCGAGATGAGTCATGAGACATTGAAATAAATCACAAAGAAAAGAAAAAGAAACACAGTGAAGGATTGAAAGTCATTGGAAATGTGATGGTTCTTTTGGTTAGAATTATGTTAAGGTGCAGTCAAAAATATTTAGCCAGTAACTTATGTAGATTTAATTTATAGAAACAAAAACATTTTTCGGTAACACTTTCCTTGACGCATGTATGTATAATGCATTATAAAGAATCATTAAATTGTAAAATGCATTATAATTCTTCATAATGTTTGTTGAAATGCATTATATGTAGTTATAAAGAATTATAACAAACTTAAAATGTATTAACTGTAATAACAATTATTTTTAAGACATTACAATGCTTTAAAACTACTTTATAATGCATTATATAGACATGCTTCAAGAAAAGTGTTAATGTTTTTTCTTATATTTTCATTCATGAAACAAGACTCAATATCCTTCTTGTTATATAGATGTATCGTAATTTAAGAAGTTTCAAATAATTTTTACAAAAATATAAGACAAAAATGCTTAGGAAGTATGTGATTTTTTGTAGTATTGCTGTACTAATGCCAGTAATAACAGTCTCTTCTTGCTCATTTTGAATCTCAAATGTCTAATTTTGGTTTAAGTAAAGTTGAACTCAAATTAAAGACAGCACAAATAAGAAAGTAATTAAATCTACAGTAAGTTACTGGTAAACCTGCTGAAAGACTACAGAAAAGTTTTAAAGTGTAGATATATAGGTTGTCTTTCCCAAGAAAAGGGCAGATCTGTTTTCATCTGGACATGTGAAAGACTCGCTGTGGAAGATACCACAATCTGTCAAGTTGTTCTTTACTGGAACACAAAAGAACATAAGATATAAATGTCTCAGTGGCTTTGTGTTCATACAACAAAAGTCAAAAGCGTTTAGTGTTGTTTGGTTATCAACGTTCTTCAAAATATCTTCTTTTGTGTTCTGCAGAAGAAAGAAACTCATTCCGGTTTGAAATGACATCAGGATGTATAAATGATGGAAGCATTTTCATTTTTAGGTCAACTATCCCCTTAGAACCATTCAGCTTGGAGATGCTTGGGTGTTTAATGATGATGTTGGATCTGATCAACATGTCACACTTCTCAAGATTCGAACACAGTAAAGCAGTTAAGCTTAATGAGTCCTCTTGGCTCTTTCTATCATATATAGAAGGTTTAATCTTAGAAACAACATATTGCGCATAGACACTTTGTGACCCCAACTGAACTTCCGGTACACGTTCACAAACAATAGAGCGCCTGTAGATTATTTCAGAAAACTATCAAAAGAAACTGTAAAGGACCACCCAAAGGCCCAACGACGGAATCCAATGGTATGGTTTAAGGGATCTCGTGTTCTGCTTCTGCTCAGCGATTTCTACATGAAGTTATTCAAGAACTGTTACAATTTAATTCAATTTAAATGACTCTGTGGTAAAGACCGATCTGACTCCAATTTCAATATAATATAAAATAACTTGTATGTCATTTCAAATGTATCTGTTGATAGGCGTTAATTTATCTATAAATCTTCATATTTTAATATTTAATATTAGAGTTATTCTTTCGATTGGGACCTGCAGTCGCTCAGAGTCTCACGCCGGCCGGGCTCATGGATCTCACGGACACAAAACGGTCAGTTCCGATCTCTAGTCAGAGGTTGCCGGGTAAACTAATATCATTAAGTTTGGCCGCGATATGCTTGCTCAGAAACATAACAATAATTATTTTAGTCACGATCATGCAACTTGCTAGGCCAGATGATAGGTGGAAATCATGTGAGCTTTAGCAATGCTCCTTTAAAAAATCTAGTATAAACTAGCCCTACCTATCCTGACACATCGATTTTGCGGTAACAGAACAGGTTCCTTTCAATCTACTTGTAATAACAAACTTTGAAGAATTGAGATAATATCAACAATAACAATTTATTAAACCAGGCAGGCACAACATTAATTAAAATCATAAAATGTGTATACAAAGAAATTCCTAATGTACTAAGCAAAGATTATTAACTTAGTATAAGAATAAAATAAAACCACAAAGTTTATCATACCTGGTAAAATTGAGACACACATTTGCAGTGTGGGAAGTTCTGTTTACAGATGCTTCCAAATCAAGACACACAGCTGCAATGTGGGAAGCTCTGGTTACAGAAGCCTCCTCGAGTCTTTTGCCAATTCACCTTATATACCCAGATGTAACAAAGCCAATGGTCAGCGAGAAACTTGATTTGTTTGTTTTCTCGTCACTGAAGAGAACATCAAATGAGATCTCAATCTACATGTAAACAGACTTCTCTGAGAAAGTCACACCTCTTTGGGGAGTCCAGGTGATGGATTAGAGTTAAACAGTATAAATATACTCCATGTTAGATTTGAAAGAACTAGACCTTTTTACCCATCGCACCATGACCTTTAAAACAATACCAAACATGAATCATCAAAACTTCATACTATGACAATAAATGATATACACAGAATAAAGCATAAGCATTTTCCAAGTGATAAGGGCCTGAAGAGATGAAGGGGAGAGGTGTGATAAGAAGAGGGGGTTCAATTCCTGGGCATCAACAACCCCTTAGGGGAGGGCAGGATATCATTCTTCAGAATCTAGCAACAAATGGGGTTTGATTGTCTTGTATCCTAGCATCAAAAACAACCTTAATTCTTAGAACATTTCCAGCTGCCTTACAAAACCGAGAAGAAGCGTTACTTGGCTAAACTCATATCTCCGGTATTTTGAATTAAGACTGCGATACCAAGCTCTACCAATAGATTTCAATGTACCATACAGTTTCTTTAAATGCGACAGAACTACAGGATACATTCAACAAATTGTTTATTTAATACTATTATTATACAGCAAAATAATAATTAAAAATAATATTAACATAATTCAAAGATAAATAGCTATATTGCTAGCCAAACACAAACCGGAAGTTAACTGGGGGTCCGGCGCGACCGCGTCCGATCAAATGGTCTATAAACAACATGAACAGACTAAATTATTCATAATTGTTGGTACATATTCAGAAAACTTGCATCATATGTTTTGTTGACAGTGTAATGAATATTTACGAGCGTGTTATGAGTTGGCGTGTAAGACAGAATGCACACACATTAACAACAGCTGTAAATCATCATCTACAAGTGCTGTGCAAATACACTTCCAATATTCACATCAAGGCTGTGGGGTTACTTAAAAAAATCTAAATACTTCAATACAGATCGTCTAGTTTCTTTATAAAAAGCTCATAAATATCCTACCTAAGCCTGTCCCTAATGGCTCGCCCAATGAGCTCGGCTTTTCATCAGAAATGAGATTTATGCCGGTTAAATGTGCTTTTAGGCATATCAGGTCGTGCCATCTCTTCTCCTCTCCAGCGTTCTTCAGTACATATTCATTAGAGTCGAGCCATGCCTCCACTTCAGAGCGTATTCTACTGTCAATAACTACACTGGATGATATGTTCTCCACCGATTCAATTTCCTCGTGCCTTTAGAAGAGAGCTCCTTGCACATCCAGTGGCGGTGGAAGATGTATGCCCCTGCCGACAGCAAATCTAATCAAATGTCGTCTTGGGTATATCCTCGACATGCTTGTTGGCTGTTTGCTAAAACTGCATATGGAGGAGTGTGGTTAAAGAGAGTAGAGCCTCCCATCGACTCGCTGAGCCGAGCCCATTACACCAATACAAGATAAAATGTTTTTGAAGACTTTGAAAGGCTCAGGTCATATGGTTGTATATTATATGTTTATATTACTTTATATAACTTAAAAAATAATATTATTTAAGATTTAATGCTAAATGGAAACAACTAGTATTATTTTATGTATTTAAAATCTTTTTTCTTATATATTATATTATTTCTTTTAGATTGTCATCATTACTATTTCACATTTTCTCCGCTGATTTTGCTTGGCACAAAAAATAGTGTTTTTATTATACAAAGTAATAATTACAAAAGTATTTTTTTATAATAAATTTATTTTATGCCTTTAAGAAAAAAAATGTATGTGCCTTCTTATTAAATAAATGTTATTTAAAATATGACTTCAATAAAGATCTTAACATGAAATCAAAAAATTCATATTTGATCTGAAAGTGATTTCATATAAAAAACAATATTATTTTTTTAACTTATTTTTGGACTTTATCTTAATCATCATTCGTGCATTGAATGCAATGCGTCAATAAATGAAGACTTTCACGTTTGCTCGAATTGATGTTGCCATGACATCCATGGCAACGGGTTCAAAAGTTCCTTCTATCCATAATATTCCACGGATACCAGATATAACATCATCTCCAACCCCCCCGAGGCTGTGACACTACAGATTGTCTGTGCACTTTCTCTGATCTCCTTTGGCGTGATTTATGTTTGCGAATGAAAAAGTTGAAGCAACATCTTGCTTGGCAAGGAAATTTCGCCTCGCGCTAAATACATGAATCAATCAACTTCGCACCCGAGCACAAATTACTTAAACAGATCAAACCAAGTTGGCGGTGCTCCTGGACCCTGATGTCCCGTGGCTAGAGCAGGTGCATTGTTATTGACAGAGCCGACTGTTTGAAGTCACATCCAAATCTGAACACAACTCCAATTCATCGTTTCTTCCTTCAGTGGCATGTAAAGATACTTGTTCAAATTTCATCTTTAATATAGGTGAAATGTATCTAGACGTCTTGACTTGCCTCTGTGGACATTATAAGTGTTTGAATGATCAAGGGAATATGTTCATGTCATATTTATTTTGAATTTCCTTTCTAGGACTTTAGATCAGGCTTGTGCAACTACTTCTGAAACACCTTGTCGTTTCTCGATGTTCACCCCATTCTTGATTCCTTTGACTTTACATCTCTTTAAACAGAACCATCGAGATTGATCAGAGAGGTTTTCACTAGCAGATGAAACTATCGGGAGCGGTGACCTGCTTTCTTCATGAATCATGTGATCAATGGCACAGATCGACACATGGATCAATAGCAGTTCAGACTCATGCAAGACTTCTTTATGTCCTGTACAGTAGATGTCAATAGTGTTTTGGCGAACACATGCAGTGTGAGGGTCATGTGGGACCCTGAGTTTATAAAAGCTCATCAGTTTGTCGCTTTCGATAAGCGTTGCTAAACGAAACACCTGTAAATGTAAAATGTTCTCCTTAATGTCTCCTTAGCTTTCCTGTAACTCAGTGGTAAGAGCATTGCGTTAATATTTCAAGGTTGTGGGTTCGATCCCAGGGGATTGCAAATACATATGTAAAATGTATAGGATAATGCAATGTATTTTTGCTTTGGATAAAAGCGTCTGCCAAATGTCTAAATGTAAATGTAATGTGCACAATATGCTTATTATATGCATTTATTTTTTAATCAAACTTAAATATTATCTCATGTGCAATATATGCAGAGTTTTCTAGTATCAAATCTATTTTGCAGTTTTAGATTTATAATGTATTCTAATATTTTATATACAATTTATATCAATTCTAACAATAATTCCTAGTTTTTGTCACATATTTTTAAGCGTTTTTTGTAATTGTAGATGGTTCATATTATTGTAGTTTTACTTTAAATAGGTATATGTAGCATACATAGTTAATTTGTGGATGTCTTGAGAAAGTACTACAGTATGTATAAGTGTTTACTATTGTAAATTACCTTACTTTAGTAAATATAAAAATAAAATATATTTTTTTCAACATTTTATCTGCAGTATACATTAACAGAGTAGTAATTGCTAAACTGTTAAACCTTTGCAGCAGGTTTGCCAGTAATTTTCTGTAGATTTACAAACTTAGTTGTTGTTCATTTAACATGAAAAATATCATAGGTCATTCTTCTTATTATGTACTGTAAATGTATCATAATTTAAGAAGGTTTTTTTACTGAAAATCAAGAAAAAAACGCTTAGGAAGAATGTCATTTTTTGCAGTATTGCTGTACTAATGCAAGTAATAACACCAGTCTCTTCTTGCTCATTTTGAATCTCAAAAGTCAAAGTGTTTTAATTTTGGTTGAAGTAAAGTTGAACTCAAATTGAAAGAAGAACTAATAGAAAAGTTATTCTTAAAAAAAAGTTATATACAGTAAGTTACTCGTAAACCTGCTTCAAAACTACACCAACGTTTTACAGTGTACTATAGGATTACTGCACTCATTCTTTTAGTATTTTCTCGTGATGGCCACAAATGAACTATTTATGCACAATTTAAAGTCAAACTATAAATAATGACAAAAACTAGGAATCATTGATAGAAATGCAATATGTTGTATGCATTGTAAAGTATGCTGCAGTGTTTTTTATGTAGATTTTTTAGTTTAATTGTTGTATTTTCATCCTTTTTTTTAAAGCAGCATCACAAATGGTTCCATCTTAGAACAATATGATCAAATTTAAAATTATATTTGTCAAATTAATAGCAGAACAGCTGCAAGACGTCCTAGATATGTAATGTGCTATAAATGTGCCGTTCCAGCAACAGTACGTTTAGCTGTAAATTGTTACTGCCATCGTTGTGGCAACTTTATGATTCACCAGCGTGACGTGCATCCGCTCTGATCTCAAGTCAGATGGCTGCACCAAACAAGAAAGAAGACTTAGTATCTTTATCACTAACCGTTTTTAAACACTTTGTGTAAAAGTTTGTACAGAACTTCATTGCAGGTTTCTCGTCTGTGTTCTTAATTGATGGATTGTGGATGACCCTGAAGCCGAGCTGCTGGATCAGACAGGTGAGGTCAGATTATCCTCATATTTGATAAAGCAACAAGCCCCAAGAAGCAGCGGGTTACATTTTATAACAGGGCATTGTAAGGCACGACACAAAGCTATTTATTACAGTATACAGTAACCAGCTACACTGTATCAAAAATATATTGCTGGCAATTGACAACAGGTGATCATTATATGCATTAAAAAAAGTAAACTATCTAAAGCTCAATTTAGATTCATCCTGAATGGTGTGGTTTGTTGCCTTGGATGGAGATAAAAGGCAGGTGGATTGGGCGGCAGTAAGGACAGTTATTTTCCAATGAAGCCGTGGATTTCCTGGCTGCGCAAACGTAAATCCCAGTAGACATTCTTTCGCCGGGATCTTTGTATCTTTTTGCATTCGTTGAAAGTCGTCGTTGCATACTTCTGCCGTTCTGGTCCTGGCGGATGATAAATGATTCGGGCTTCAGTTGGTGGTCCCTTGGTTTAGCTCTGCATCTCATATGCATCTGCATGTCAAACCAGACTTTATTGACGAGATCTTCTGGTGTATTTGGATTTAGGGCTGGAACTGTCACGATTTTCCAGGAAAGAACCCAGGTGCAGGCAGCGGTTCAAAAAAATCTTAAACTTTAATTAAAATAAACAAAAACCCACTATGGGGAGGAAACAAGAACATACCTAATGTAGAACTTGAAAAACAAATACTTCCTAGGAGGGGCAAGAAACAAGAAATCAAGGTGACTAGACTCACTTTAAAATAATGGAGACTAGACAATCTAACAGGCATGACATCATAACACGGCAAGGAATCCAATGGGCAACGGTAATCCAACAAGGTAAGGTATAACGACAAGAGCTTTGACTCAAAGGTAGAACAAACAAAACGAAACTGCACAGAACAGCAAAACACAATAGCATTATATAGGAAGACTAACAAAGGATAATTAACAGGGGCAGGAATCGGGAATGAAACACTGATGGGAAGCTAATAAGGGCATGACGGGAAGCTTATTCGGCACACCAGGACTGAAAACCACGAACAGACCAAATAGTCTGTTTATGAGTACTCACTTCATTTCGAGACTTTTCAATGTTTCCAACAAGTGGGGGGATTTTTTTCTCTGTCCTGTCCATCTCTTCCTACCTCTCATCCTTGCTTAGCCCACAAAATAAATCAAACTCACAACAATATCTGACATTTTGACAATTATTTTGCTTTTCGCATCAAGAGTGAATGATACTTCGATGATACATCGCAGTGATACTTGGTAAGCAGTCAGCAGTTACAAATCGGGTGTTTTGTAACAGCTTAGAACGCGACTCAGCCAATCAGAATCAAGGACCAGAGCGGACCGTTTAATAATATGAATTTTGGAAAGGTTGGCTGGGATGGTGAGGTGTTTTATCTTTGTTGGTTTGAGCTGGAGATGATGTTTCTCATTGCTATCTAAGAGTTTGAACTCTTGATGGAGTTCTCACTTGTGTTTCATTCGACATTTAACTTGAGTCTCTTTAAACTGAGATGCACTTCATTCTTAAAGCACACATATTCTGAAAAGCATGCAGAAGCAGCAGCTAGTGCGCATGTGTTTGCCGGTGCTTCAGCTATGATAAAGTGACTGTCAGTGTTTCTAACGCATCAGCGCTGAAAGAAGACTAGGCCATTAGAGACGTATCCCATAATGCATCTGAGTGCATTGAAAACCCTGAGGTTGCTATACATTATTTCAATTATCTCTGCTGCAGTACATACATTATAATCATGCTGTGTATAGTTTATATATACAGTGTTCTCCACTATTATTGGCACCCTTGGTAAATATGACTAAAGAAGGCTGTAAAAATAAATCTGCATTGACGCTCCATTCGATCTTTTATTTAAAAAATCCACAATATTCCAACATTTCATTACAGAACAACAAGTGGGGGGAATATAATATAACAAAAAAAATCTGTTTCTCTAGTACACCCTAGTCACAGTTATTGGCACCCTTAGAAATTATTATGAGCAAAATATCTCCCAAGTATATTCCCATTGATATTTACATTCTTTAGGCATACTAAGGTGTCTATAAACATGATGTTGTCCAGTCATGACTTCTTGTTGCACAGGAGAATAAATATTAGTAACACAAAGCACAAACCCCCTTAATCATTCAAAACAATGGATAAAACCAAATAATATACTGTAGTTCTATTGAGCGTCTCAAAATACAAAATGGGTGTCAGGAAATACAATAAACAATAAAATCAAAAGAAGAAACAATAAGGATATATTTTTACAGCCTTTTCTCATATTTACCATATTTATAATAGTGAAGGGCACTGTATATAAGTGTATTCCAAAATGATATAATGAGATAATGAGATAAGCGGCTCTGGATTTCCAGAATGAGATAACTCTGTTTTAAAAAAAAAAAATCTGTTTTTTGAAGTTGTGAAGGATGCTGCAGTTGGGTTGGAGGCTGGCAGTTCATTCCACCACAGGTGAGTGATGTGAAAAAGTAAAGGTTTTTGAAAGCGCTCGCTGTTATTTACCAAGGGTGTCAATAATGCATGTCATGTGTATAAAGTGCAGTGTTAATGGCAATAATCAATGTGGTTCACTACACACACAGTTATCCAGTGGCAAAGGCTTTGAAAGACATTAAGACCTAAAGGCAACATTAAATATTCAATGAAGATTTGCATAACTTATCGATCTGGCTGTTCAAGTGGACATTTAGACAGTCTTACGGTCTCTCCCAGACACTTAAAGCTCGACGGGCCGACCCACAATAACAACAGCTCTGTTAACAACATTAATTCATTCAATTCAGATCACACACTTAAAGAAGACAACACAAGGTTTAATCTCTGCCGTCTGAAGCTGAGCATCTTTTCCACCTCACACGTACACGCCGTCCGCCTTCTTCACCGGACCTCATTGTGCATTCCAAACACGCGCTTGCAAAGTCCACAAAGAGGACAATTGAGAGAGCTGATGTTGCAGCTACACACACTTAATGGAAACTGCAGGCTTCGTCATATCTAAAGATAACAACTGATCTGATGTCAGCTCAAGACAATGGGCGCTCATTAATCTTGATGACAGGAGGTGTAGACGAGATGTTCGAGCCTTGAATCGTGCTGTATAAAAGCCGAGGAGAATGTTGATTCAGCCAGGAGAGATCTGAGAGAGGAAGTTTCTTCTGATATTAGAACAAAAGAACAGTTCATGTTTGGAAGGTTGTACTGTTGTCTGGTTTAAATGCTTTTTAACTAATCCCAAGATTAAAACCATTTACAACCAAGTGCCGTGTTCAAAAGAACAGCTTGACTGTGTGGATGGACTATTTTCCAGATAGGCTGATCCTGTAAATCATTTCAACCCTCATTTCTTCTGATATCCTGCAAGCAGGAGTTCTGTTGTTGTCACATTTGCCCGACTGCAAAACGTCAGAGTGAATCAATGAATCTGGTGAGGAACTTTAGATGAACAGTGATCATGTGAGAAAACTGCATCAGATTGCATTTCTTTCTTTCTTTCTTTCTTTCTTTCTTCTCTCTCTCTCTCATTTCTTTCTTTTCTATCATAAAGGATGTCTGTCTGTTTGTTATATAACAAAAATAAGTTATTTAGTTCTTTCTTTCCTCCTTTTCTTCGTTCCTTTTGTTCTATCGTACTTCATCCGTTCAAAGGCATCACGACAGTCAATGCTTTACAGTAAAAAGAAACTTTAAACACAGTAGTGTAATAAACTTAAAAAAAATATGTTACCAGGTTTTCAAGTTCATTACACTTGAAAATATAAGTCAACTCAAGAAGTTTTGTCAACTCAATGAGAAATTCATTGGGTTATCTAATATTTTTATGTTAAATTAACTTTTTAAGAGACCCTTTTTAAGTTGATTTTTGTTTTAAGTTTTGTTCTTAGTATAAACAGCTTCATTTTTGGGGGGTTAAAAATATAAAACAATCAGATTGTTGAGTAAGTTTAAAGTACCGCATATGTGGTCAGATATATGATCTTCTCTTGTTTTGTGTTTGTGCGTTATTAAAGAGATGTACTCTTATAGCCCAACATCACTCCACAAACATCACAGCCGTTTCTCCCGGCCCGAGGCCTGCGTGACACAGATACCAAGTTTGTTCTCTATTGTCAAGTAACATCTTCATTCCTTCATTTAATATCACACGGCAGGAAAATCTTTCCTCCAGCACAAGACTATAGCTTAGTCACTTGCCTTTTTTCCGACTTCATTTTTCTGTCCTTTTTCTCCGACTCGCCCTCTAACAAGACACGTTCCACTTTTGAAGGTCTCATATCACCCATAAATTCACACTCCTCAAATACTTTGACATCATTTGTGTGCAGATCGCTGACATATCTCTCTCTCCTCGTCCATTCTCTCTTTCTCACCCACTTTCTCGAAGACCCAGCCGTGGATATCTGTGAACATCTGATGTTACTGCTCTGGAATCGTTTTTCACTTTTGCTTTTTCAGAAGAAAATTGATTCATCGCGGAGAAATGAAAAGCAGAAGCTTCATGGCATGCAAGAGATCGGAATAGCGGAAAGGAGAAACTGATGAGACAAAGCACAAGTCAGTGAAATGATTTATTGAATTTATTCCAATATATTTGAAACTGTCATAAAAGTAATAGAAAGTAATATAAACATCTTTATCTGTTCAATATTTTTTTTTTGCCTTGTTGTGGACAAAAGAAGAAATGTAGAGAAATAGATGTGTTTTCAAACAAAAACATCCAGAGTGTGTATGTAAACGGAGTACAAACAGCCCTCTTTGTAGGCAGAGACTTATTGCACTAGCTCCGCCCACCCAAATATGATTGGAATAGAGAAAGTGTAATGTTGTGTTCCCAGCAAACGCGAATAAAGCGTTAAGCGCGAGTGATTTACATGTTAAGTCAATGCAATGACACGATAGGACATCCTGCGGAGCGATTCGTGTGAATGATAAGGCGCGAATAGAGTGTTTTTAGCGTTTGACGCGTGATTCGAGCGAATTGAAAAATCTGGAAACTTTGGACGAAAATTTTCGCTGCGTTAACCAATCAGGAGGCTGCTCTATTAGTGATATGATTATGACGTAGGGAGCGGAGGCAGAAATCTGAAACAACAATGGAGGACAAAATCATCGTTGCTGTATGTGGACACCTGGAGCTGTATTATACTTTTTACTTTGATCGAAACTGGAATAAAAAGCATCTTGCTTGGAGGAAAGTGAGTGAGGAGGTCGGACAATCTAGGAAGTTGTAAAAAATGCTCTTCACTAAATTTGAGCTTTATATATATATATTTTACATTTAGTCATTTAGCAGAAACTTTTATCCAAAGCGACTTATACAGAGTTTAGGGAGCAATAAGTGATATGTCATACAGGAGAAATAATACAGTAGGTGCCAATACAAAATTAATTGGTTTCAACAAAAGCTTTTTTTTTCGAGACTGGAGCCGCCTGGCAGAAGAGACTGGAGTTCTAATCACATTACAGTTCATAAACAGGGCTTAAAGTACCAATAGCATCCAACTGCTATTTCTACTTGATCCAAAGAAAATATAGCTATTTCTGGCAGATGTAATTAGCATATAGCTAAGAAATGCTGCTATTTTAACTTGGTAAAGAGAACCACTGCTATTTAATAATAGCATAGCATCTATTGCTTTTTACACATTGTGTAAATAGCCGCTACCCGAAAACATCTTACTGTGGACATGACCCGAGTCTCACTTACAGTTTTAATCATAGGGATGTCTAACACTGTGTGTGTGTGTAATTAAAAGTCAGATTACTGACTGTAGGTTGTGTTTAGATTGACAGTCTGAGCCCTCTGGTCTGAGTCCACTGGGAACATGAAGTGTTAAACTGGCTTCATACACACGTGGCAGAAGTTTCCCACTGGAGCATCATCCTATTAGGAGACTGCTTTTGTGAAGTGGTGTAAAAGAGTGTTATACCTCTGAGAATTATACTAGAAGATTCTGAAGACGTGCGTGTGTGTGTCCCAGATTATAAGGCTACATCTCTATCTTTAGACGGATGATGTACATCACTTCTGCTCCAAATCAAAAGGTCTGAATTCTGTTTCTCTCGTGACAGCTGAAACTTTATTTTGTGCTCCTGAGTTTAGCACTTTGGGCTTAAACCAGGTTTTTTATCTTATAGATATAAAGCTGCGCATTGTGCATTTGGTTGAGTTGCTGTCAGATACTGTACGTTGATCGATATGATCATGATATGAAACTCTTTGTTGAGGAAAAATACACATACAGTGCACGAACTGACCTGATCTTGTTTTTTATTGAGTGTATACAGTTTTAAAGACCTCAACATTGGCTCAACCAATCGTGTGAGTTTGGGGTGGAATCCCCTGTATGTTTGACCAATGGACATGGAAAAGACCATTCGCCCATCACTTTAGGGGATTATTCCCATTTATTCTTGTTCACCCAGTGTGTGCGACGTGACATGACAGTGTTTCTTCTCACATTTCTCATTACCCACGATCCCGTTGGAATCCTGCTGTCATTGCCTAAACATTCACCTTTCTGTGTCAGACAGAGGGACACCTGAAGCATTCAAGCAAATTTTATTCAGTTATATTGTTGTTTTTGTTGTTTTAAGAGACATTAAGTTTAGGGTTTCTTCCATGAGCAAGATCTTCATTCTGACTTAATGCCTACAAATGTTTGAACACCGATTTTTCATACAGAAAAACAAATGAGAGATTGAACTGAAACCATCCCGAATGTCGCCCATCTAAAACACTTAAGCAATTCTTAATTTTTGTCTTTACGCTTGATGAAGCACATTTGAATACGTTTTAAAATGAGCCCAAGTTTTATTCCAGCAATACACTTATGGATACAGCCATCTGGAAGCTCTGACAGCATGTTAAATGTTGATTAAATATTGCTGAAATATCATGGGACATGAATCCAACGCACACATACACACAATATATTTGTATACATATATATATATATATATATAGTTTTATATACACTGCATATGTAATATATATATGTAAGTTGATAAATAATGTAACAATTTTATGCACTATTAATATTTATTAATGATCGTTAATATTATTAATATTGTTATTATTGTTGTTGTTGTTGTTCTTATAATATTATTATTATTACTACTTTAAGTGCAATTATTACTATTATTGTTATTGTTTTTGTTGCTGTTATTATTATTATTATATTTATTATTATTAATATAATATTTGATCTAATCTGTCTTGTCAAATCACCAGTAACACTAGGCATTGCACGCAGGTAAATTGATTTTATACATACAATATCATACAATTTTCATTTATTTAAAAGAGTCATTCTGCTAACATTGCTACACTCTCTGTTCTGCACTACTTTCATAAACTTTCCTTGTTTCTCTCCTTCTTTTAGGTAAAGAAACCCTCAAGGTGGTAAAAACTTTTATCGTCTCTGTTCAGGATTCTTGAAGGCATGACTGTATGTTCTGTGCCCCGTGGCTGGCCCGGGGAGAAACGCCTGGATTCGATCCGAGTCCTGTAGCACCTGGGGCGGGGGGGGGGGGTTTGGCTCCCATTCCACCTGCCGGCATTGCCATCTGACAATAGGCCGCCTTTGACAGCCCTCCCGCATTGTTCTCTGGCCCTGGCTTTCACTCAGTGACATTCAGATGCTTGGCACCATTCAGAAGATGCAGAATGGAGATGCCTGGATCCAGACCCTCACCGCTTCCCTTCACAAAGGCGGATGAGAGGAATCCATCGCAAAGGAGAAACATCAATGGGGGTCGCTCTCAATGTTGGGTGCCAGAATACAAAAGAGGGGTTTGAAGTCAAGGTCTTCTCGTGTTTATAGGTCATGTGTGGATGAAGTAATGGAATTATGAGGTTTAATGATACGTAGAAGAATTCCTTTCTAGGTATTTGTCAAGAAGACAACAGAATCTGCAGAAAATCTTCATCGTGTTATACTGAAGGAACATTAAAGGAAGTTTTCATTTAAAACGTCTACATGGAAAAATATTTAAAATGAGTGAAAGCCCAGAAAACTTGCTCAACATAGTTACAAAAGTTAAAATATATGCACCTGAGATAAATGAGCACATCCTCCTCTTTAAAATTCCCAACCGCACATGTAGTAAAGTGCATTCATGAGGATCCAGGTATATTTTAAATGGTAACAACAGATAAAACGCGCTTGGCCCGCTGGTGCATTTCAATTTCCTGACACCTATACGGTAGATTTTCATTTATTTTTCTGTTCCAAATTTACATCAGTCTGCAAACTTCAAGGGAGGATTTCCTACACCTCACTATGTTTTATGGCCTGAGGCTTGCCTGTCTTACTCGCTACGCTTTCAGCTACGCTTTTCAATTGCATTATAGCATCCTCTGGGGATGCCCGAGGCCAAATGGTCCCATTTAGACAATGTTGAAGTTCTCAAACTTTTGCAGGGAATTTGTACCTTTCATAACTTTGACACTCAATTATCTAGCAGTAAACACATGAAAGGTTGAACCTGTGATTAAAGTTACTCAACATTTCTATGACAGATGTTTCATTTTTAAATGGTCTTACGGTAAAGCTTAATTATTTCAAGAAGTGGTGATTTTGTTTGGATTTGTACGCTTTGAATTTATAAAAGTGCACAAAATTTAGAACAAAAGCAAGCATCAACCACTAAACACAACTGTCACAGGAAAACCTAGGATGAAAAAAAATGTTTACAATATTTATGTTAAATTTATCGGAATTTATAATTTTATTCTTTTCATAAGCTGTAAATGTAAATGCTTACAAAATCATAAAAAGCTCAACATTTATTTGAATCATTTATTAGATATTGATTATTATTGATTATATTCATATTTTTTATATATCGCTAAACATCATAGAGAACCGGTTGAAACGTTAATTTGCAAACACAGATAAAAATTACCATGTTTATATCAATAATTATGTTTTTTATTATGCATTCCAAGTAATATCAATCAAAATGGAGTTTGGTTGTTTGATAAAATAATAATTATAAAAAAATACACCGTGATAACTTTTTATAAAAAAAATAAAAACATGATTTTTGACATATTAAAGTAATTTAGATATCAGTTTTAGCAAATAACTCCTAAAGTTGAAAATCCAAAGCAATAATGTACATGAAAAGAGATTCTTGCAAAAGACGATTTTTATTACATTGTAATGTCTCTTAAATGTTTCATTAATATGTATAGATAAAATTTTAAATGGATTAACCAGCTGAATATATAACTGTGAATATTTTAAGATTTCAAGAGGCGCATTAGATATTGAATCTGTTGGATCTCTTATTTCAGACTGGCAACCTTGCAAAAAAGATCCCAAATGTTCTTTCACGATGTACATAAAACTAAAATAAACATCAACAAATCTTTCTACATCGTAACGGGAGCACATCAAGCTTTCCGGCTGTGAATTTATTTCATTGTGACGTGCACATCTGTCACGGAGACAAGAGACAAACACACATTACTGTAAACTCAATTTAAATGCATCTTGCTAAAACTTTTCAAATGTTCTCGACATTGGCAGGCCGCACATTTTCACTAATAACATACTCCACTCCGCTCATTTTGCTTTTTAAAAAGGAAGCAACTTGTCACTTTGCCCAAAGAGTCATATCTCACTGTCCTGGGCTTTGGGCTATAATGATGTCTATTTCTTTACAAAATGCCTGCTTTTATACTCCCGAAGCAGCTATTTTGTGCACACCTCCTCTCTCACGCCTCCGAGAGAGCTTTTATCTTCACTCTGTAGTGATGCGTTCATTGAAAATTTGAAAATTGCTTGATGACGTCCAGTTTATAGATTCACCCTATGCACATCTTTCAGAACGGATAAATTCTTTAAATGAGGCCTTAGAAACTTTGTTGCATTGAATGTGAGTTTTGCATGAGTCATTGTGTCTAGCTTTGGTTATGGGATGTGTGAAGCAGGTTGACAATTCCTTTTCATTTTGCTCTCTTTAAGGCTAAGTGCACAGAGGGGTTGTGAAAGGATGACTTTTCAAATAGGTTCTTCCACACATGCCATTGGACGGACAAACATATGGCCCTGCCCCAAACGCACGCTATTGGCTGAGCTGCTGTTGCTGTGTCTGGAACCAAATAGAGAAAGAGCGTCGGCACTTTTCAAGGTAAATCAAAGTTAAAATGACTCGCCTAAAGCTGTCTGCATATTCGGCTGGCACAGGAGAAAGTGTTTTAATCTGTTTTATATGATGAAGTATTTCTTTTTAAAACATCTTTGCTTTTAAAAATGATAAATTTGTCTGATAAATCTATATCAGCTGAGCAGATGCAGACTGTTTGCCTGCTCAATGACGTCATTGTATTTATACTGTATCATTGATGGTATGATTATGTCATCATCTTGATATGTTACCATGGTAACCTCTGACATCATACAATCTCTTTAACACCCCCCTTTTCGGTATCTGAAAGCAACGTACATTTAACACATGTTGTGTGCGTGACAGGTTTTCATTGGATGGGTGTTTTTTTATTGGTTCTATCACAAATGAAAACTGTTATTTCATCAAGAGCGAGTAAATGCATCCCACTCGCCCTAGCAGGAGGTGAAACCGGCTTCTGTTTTGGCCAGAGAAGCATAAGGTGCCCTTGCTGGGCAACAGTATAAAATTACATTCCCCGTCTACAGCCGATGGCAGGACGCCAATGCCAGGCTATTGTCCTCAGCGTCAAGAGATTGCGACGTAAAATAACACGAATGAATTATTTGGTCGGAGGGACGAAGCGTTGAAATGAATGGGAGGTGTCTGGGTCGCATTGCAGTCATACATCCTGTGATAATGGCTTCAGGAGAATCGTTCTGCATTCGTACTTGCTCCTCAAAGGAAGCCCTTTAAAACCATCGTGCTTTCACGGGATCACTGAGGTTGGTTTTAGACACGAATACAATGTTCCGTCTCTTCTGTGTACGTTTGAGGAGATGACGTGTTCGTGGATCATGAATATTTGACGTGGTCCTCTGAAAACAAGATACAGTTAGGATTCTTAAAGGCAGGGTGGGTGATTCTGTCCCGAAACATTTTTGTCAAGTTGGTTGCAAATTTCTTTACATCTTGATAGCAAAAGGTATATTGGTCAAATAATATTTTTAATAATTATATATCTTCTGTGAAAGGCAAGGACCAAAAAAAGTTCACCCAATCAAAACGTTCTGGCCAAACGCTGTGATTGGTCATGTATACATTTTCAGCCAACGCATTTTGCATATCACTGCGCAGCCTGTTCGTGCAGACATCATACGTCAATAGCGCGGCAGCGCGCTCACGTCCGCTGTGTCAATGTAGGGAGAATGGCGGACGATCAGCAACAACCAAACTTTCCTGCGGAATCGACAACAAGTCAATCAACAAAACAAAAGTCCGTTTTTGAAAAAGCTGTGACGAAAAATCGTCTGGATCATGAAAGAGGAAAAACTGGAATTAACATCAATTCAGCTCTTACACAATGGATAAGCTCCGGCAGGCAAAGGGTCTGAAAGATGATACCATTGTTGCTCTCTTTCTTTTGGACAGATATGTACATCCTTCGAGAAGAATTTAATGGATTTAGTTTGTAATTCGTTACGTGGATTTATCAAATACATTCATTTGTTTTGAGGAGGCGTGGCTTTGGACAGCGAATCGCATACAGGGTGGGATTATAATTTCAGTGCTAGCAGGCGAAAGTTAGCACCATTCCAAATCAACCACGCCACCTCTAAAAGTCTGTTTTATGGACATGAACTCAGATAAATGAAGAGTTTGTTTCTTTAAGCTTTATCACATTACAACACAAGGAATTCTTCCTTATCTTCGGTGCGATCTTGTTGTTTCTACGGTCTGAACCAGTCACGGTTAGGGCAGGGGCTCAATCTTTTCCCTAATAGTGATGCGTTTTTACATAATTCTGGTATGAGTGAACCTCAACATGTTGCCTTGTTTGTGGCAAATGAAACGTTCAGCAAATAGGTTGAAAGCAAAAGAGCTGATATTCTGCTGGGACTGGTGCCAAACCGTGCCGCTTGGGTATCGTTTGCCTTGGGTGCAGGTTATTGGCTCGGTTAGTAATATTCTGCAAGTAAATAAATATTAAGAAACTCAATTACGGCACGGGTTATGAGTTTAATCTGCAAGCAGCCGCATCGAGTACAAGATCTCGCAGAGGAATAAAAGAACTGTACGTGCATGATTTGGCGGAGAACATACAGTTTTTTATTAATATAAGTTATATTGAATTCGTTGTTCGTGTTTTGGAAAAATGGTTCAGTTTACCTTAAATCGGAAGGAGAGGAAAAGAGGTATTTCAGAATTTGCATATATTTTGGAAACGGATGTCTGTGATATTGCATCAGAGTGGGTGAGAAGTGCATCTGCATAATATTCCACTTCAGGTGCTGTTGACCTGTTTGTGCCGATGCTGGGTTCATCTGAAGTCTTCTCCGCTGTGAAATCTATGACTGGTTGGACAATACAAGGATGCCGGAGCGAAGGTCTGATATGGGAAGGTTGGTCCCCGCCATCTTTTTAACCATCCATATGATCCGTGCATCTAATTCTTCACATTCTTCTTGATGCTTGGTCAGAGTTGGTCGTAAAATGATTCGTTTTGCACATCCATCTCAAGTTTGAGGTTCACCCGGAGAGCAGGTGTTCCCCGTCCTGTCTGCAAGCAGCCCATCGCTCTTCATCACGGAGGGCGATGAGAGTTTGACCTCTTTAGGAGAAGACTTGAAGTCAAATCAAGTCACGTCAGTTTTATTTATGTAGCGCCTTTCACCCTGCATGTCGTTTCAAAGCAATGTCTTAAAGGTCCAGTGTATGAAATGTAGTCTTTTCACCAGATGGAAAAGCATCACATGTACTCAGGTTTAGTAGATCTGTTGTGGGATCTCAGTAAGTGTTTGCAGAGGTGTTTCTTCGCTTTTGGAAGTCAAAGATCCTCTGACAGATGGGCTCTGGCACAGGAGACGAGGTAAATTTTGATGAGGTAAATGAAGAAAAATCCTGATGCGGTCTGAGCGTGGCAGAATATTTTGCAAACTCAGACTCGTAACGGCGTGCTATCTGCTGATCTGTTAACTCTAAAGGCAGATTCACTGAAGTTCTGGTCAGGGGTCGAGGAACATTTTGACAATGGCCAAGAAACGTCTCCAGGGGTTTGGTGACCGCTGACATCAGGGTGATTGATGTGTAGACCTGTAGATTGTTGGCGTTTGGGGGATCAAGAGATTGTGTTGTTGAGACGGAGTTTAATGGGGTCAGAGATTAGTCGGAAATGTCAGCCAGGAGCGCTGCTAATTGTTTCGCAAATTGTTTGGGGAATAGTCCTGGATTTCAGAATCTATTAACATCTCTCTCACAGATCTGCTATGATCAGTTAGCGGTTGGCTGATAAAGATGTAAAATGTTTAATGATTCAAAGATTTTTTTATAGGAATAGGCTTTTTATATATGCAGTGCAATCATCTTCTTTTCCTCTGTTTTTTTAACCACAGTTATCTAAACATTCTTAAGTCTCTTAAGTCACTTGCACTATTGTATAGTCTATATTGTTATCTGTTTATAACCACCTGTACATTAATGTTCACAGTATATAGCCTTCTGTCTATATTGTTCATAGTACATACCGACTGTCATATTTTCATAGAACATTCCTTATGTAAAGTATTTTCATAGTACATGCCTATTGTATAGTATTTTTCCTTAAATTGTATTCTGTATTTATTCACACTGTATATCTGCACTTGCTAATTGCACTTCTGGTTAGACCTAAACTACATTTCGTTACACTGTACTTGTATATGTGTAATGACAATAATGTTGAATCTAATCTAAATTCTTAAAACAAGACTTGAAAAATGTTGGCTTGTTTCATCCGATGGTCGAGTAAAACATAGATCGACCCAACCTTTGCTTTAAACTAATCTATTGTAGAAATTGTAAGAAAGAAACCCACCAGCATTAAAAAATATATTTAATATTATTATATAGAAGTTATATATTTTTTAATTTAAAACAAGGTTAGATTTTTTTATTATGATTATTTATTTATTATTCATATTATTCATTATTTCTTGCTCATGATTATTGGATTGTTTCCAGTATAATTATCTTAACATGCTTAAATCAAGATACCCAAGAAGCAAAATGTATTGAAACATAAAAGAATAAAATAAAATTCTCACAATTAAGTGAATTTATAGTAAAAAAATAAATATGGTAAAAAAATAAATATTTGTATAAAGGGGCAAGAAAAATAATTTTGTTTTTCCTTTAAATTGGATTTGTTTTCTAACTCAATTGCCCATACTTTGTCTTCATAAAACTTGTTTAATTCAGCTTTTTTAAATCAGAAAATTACAACATAGGATATTACGAACGTTTGAATATTTATTCTGGAACACAAAACACAAATACAAATGTTTTGCAAAACTCTATAAAACTGGAGATGGTGGTCTAGTGGGTTAAACCACTGAACTGGTAAATCAAAAGGTTGCTGGTTCGATCCCAGCAGCCACCACCAGTGTGTCCTTGAGTAAGACACTTTACTCCATGTTGCTACAGGGGGATTGTCCCTGTAATAAGTGCACTGTAAGTCGCTTTGGATAAAAGCGTCTGCCAAATGACTAAATGTAAATGTAAAAGTTCAGACCCATTCAATAGCAAACACAATATTATTTTATTACCACATTTTTTGCAAGCATGCATGTCACAAAATGTTGTTATATTTTTCTAAAATCAAGACATACTTTTGTCATCTTACTCATATCTCGGTTAGGAATGGTGTTAAAAACAATTGATATTTTTTTGTAGTGTATCATTTGATGACGAGACGACAGGTTCTCCTCTTGATGTGGATTCTTTATCCTTCTTCTGTCGGTATATTATTATTGACACTGTTTCAGGTTTTTTGCACAATGTTTCCTTCCAAACTCTGTTTGGAGGTCGTACAATCCATATATTTTCAAATAGGTCGTTCTACAACACCCCAATCTGTGGTCAAAGAGTTCATCCATCTAACTGTATGAGTGGTTTGTAGTTTCTGCCTATATCCAGAATGAAAAGAGTCACGTTGTGATCAAATATCCCCGAGCAGCGATAGGGGAAAGCCATGTGCATATTTTATCACGGCGTTCTATGATCAAGAGTCTCGTCTTTCCCCGATGGCACATGTGACGTGTGTTGTTTGTATTATTGGAGTTCTCGGCTCCATCTCGGAATTATTGAAGCCTCCCAAACTGATAAATAAAGTGTGAGTTCTCCATTTCCTCACCTGCTATCTGTTAAGCAGGCCCCTGCGGTACACGCTTGTGCTGGAAGACGGAGATAAAAGAGACAAACTGCAGGCAGAAATACAACGCTTTACATTTGATAGGATGTGATTCAGGGGAGTTTGTGTTGGGTAATGTGGTTGAGACGCACAAATGTTCATTATTAAAGAAAGAGGTTCCTCTTATGCATTCGCAGTCCGGACAATGTTTTGCACTTCTTCATTTTTCTTCAAAAACACCATGTTTAAAAAAAATCTTTGATCATTGTTCTGCCCGATGAGGTTGCAAACCTGTAAGTGAGCCTTTCTTCAGTGAAACACAAAAGAAGATATTTTGAGAAATGTCTCGGTGGTTTTGCGTTCATGCAGTGGAAGTCAATGTTGTTTGGTTAATGACATTCTTAAAAATATCTTCTTCTGTGTTCTGCATGAAAAAAGAAAGTAAGTGGATAAATAATTCGATAATTTTGGGGGAACCGTCCCTTTAAGAACCCAATCTGAATGCTGCATAAAAACTTGGTTTGGTGTGAATCCTTTTCTGAATCAATCCTTTGGTTTCAATATGAGAAACAGGTCTGGACTGTTACTCTTTCTCTGAGATGCTCTGTGATGTGCTGCCAGTAGAAAACAGAAATGAGACCAAAGCAGCATTCAAGTGAAATCACTATCTACAGCGTTCAGTGAATCAGATGTTGACTCTGCGGGCCGTCTGTGTGTGTGTGTGTGCGCGTCTCCCATGAGGTACGTGTTTGTCATCGGGTTCGAATCGCAGAAGCATGTACGATTTGTGTGTGAGTGTTTGTAATCCCATGACTGTGTGGGCGCCGTACGATGACTAAACATATATAAACCTTGAAAAATAATTGTTATTCTTTCTTACACTTTTCTCAACCGAACAAAAACACTTTTTGCCTTTTATACTGCTGTGGTGATAAGTCTTGCGGTCACACAAACCAAGCAGCTGCGATTTAGATTTCGAAAAACTTTCTTTTATGTCACAGAGAAGCATGCGGGATGGAACTTTCTCCTCCTGTCGTGTTTGTTTAACTGTCAAGACACATCATGTATTCAGTGCCATTGGTCCATCCACACGATGTCTGAGACTACTTTGAATGTGACTTGAAGCATAACTCATCCAGATAAGATAATTTAACCATTTAATATTTTACATTCATTTATATTAATAAGGCAAATAAAATAATGTGGTCTCTGCTGAAGTTTAGGGCAATCGTGAACCACCGAGAATGTGGGGATGTCCTGAACACAAGCAATTTGTTTCGTTTTCAGAAAAGACAACAAGAAATGAAAGCTCTCACGCAAGTTCTATCAGGAAGACTCCTCACATCATAATTAATTACCGGTTAGCCTATCATCCCTCAGCACGTAGTATATAAGGATGGTACTTACCCTCTCTTTCGTTCGCAGAAACTAACGCATGTGTGAAATCTCCATCCTCCCCACCACCACCACCAGGTCAGGGTCCCGTCCTCAGTCCGGGGGTAGGCTCCGCCCCTGCCTTATCTTCAGGCAGGAACATCGGAACCATATTCCATGATTCATTCATTGGACGGGGCCTATGCCCAAAGATCTTAATATTATGTTTAATAAATATTATCTACCGTTCTATGTTTCCTGAGTCTTTCTGGTAGAACAAACAAAAAAGGTGAAACAGAACAGGTGCATCTCTCTTCCATTTAAAAACAGATTAGACAAGTATTTCACGTTAACAGAAAAGGCCAAAAGCTTCCCTTTAGAAGTCTGGAGGAGTGTCCGGAGAGTTTGTGTAAAGGTGTGAAAAAGTTTTTCATTCTCAGTCAGATCAAACTCTAGTGACAGTGTGCCATTGTGGGTGTTGAGTGTCATTTTCTAATGAATTTTGCCCTTAACACTAAAAAATAAGAATCTTTAAGTAAATGTTTTGTTGAGAAATGTCTTGGACTTAAACAACGGTTTCCATTTGCGATCCATTTAATCGACGCGTTGTTTAGAAATAATTGAAATGTTCGTTAGATCTTGTGTGATTTGTGTCAGAGCTTCTGTCGTTAACTCGTGATACATAAAGTCAGACTTTTTTGCTTTATGTTAATTTGAATAACTGCTGTGTGTTTGATCAGTGATGAAATGTTAACGAGTGTGATGAAACAAACAGATTCCCCATCATCCCTAATGTTCAAAGAGAGAAGAGGACAAAACTGCATTCGTTCAGACGAGGATCTCATTAAAGTGCCATTTTCAGACGTAACTCACAATAAACTTTCCTTTCATCTACGACTTTAAAAGAATCCACATGCATGTTGCGCTGAATGTTATTGTCTTCTGCGTGATGATAAATACTGTCAGACACGAAAAGAAAATAACCTTTTTGAGTTTTGTTAAGATGAGACTCTGGAGGAAGATTTTATTGCTCCTTATAGCTCCGGCATGCTCCTTTGTATTTCGTTTAACAATGATCTTTGTGGCAGGTGTTTCTTCTGACGTATCTTGAAGACTTAAAACCAGACACAAATAAGACACCCATGGAGACTTAAGACTACAAAGCTCTGAGATTTATAAGAACAGCCGGATAATCTGGTGTTTAGAAGGAGGTGATAAAAGTTGAATCTTCTAAAGCAACTCAAGAGGTCTGAGAAGCAGGTGACACAAGCAATCGTCTCCATGTGCTTTCTGTTTAGAATCATTGACAGACCAGTGAGATCTCATAAATCATTAAGATGCAATTTCCACACGATCCCCGAACCCTAATGTGACGGAGAGCTTGATTCCTCTAAACCTGTCTGGTCAGCTCTTGACCTTAAGCATCTCTCTCTCTCTCATTCTCTCTCTTGGGTGATTTAGAAGCTCTTATTGCGTGCGGTCCGGCATAATAAAGCTTGTATCCCTCATCCCAGCGCCAACATCCATGTCCTTCAAACCCATATTTCCCAAGTGCTGTGTAGTGACATTCTGTCCGTCAGAGGCTGCCGGGAAGCCGAACGACTCTTTTTGGCTGAGCCGGCATCTTCGGAGAAAGCCCACCAAACACGCTTTGGCACGGCTGTTCATCCTGTCGAGGAGCGGGATTGGGAAGCGTTTGGCAAGCGCTGGGTAAAACTGTTATCGCTCCCCGGCAGATAAGAAGCAAATCTAATCAAATAAAGGCGAGTAATGCCATTTCACCAGCCCTCATTATTTGGTCCTCTTTCGTTGCCTCTATCTTTTTCTTTTGGATCCGTCAAGTGCCAAGTCAAAAGAGGCTGTTGAAATACAGACGGGATCGTCGTTTTGCAAGATGGAATGAATTCAACAGCTAATACAGACTGATGACTATTTTGTAAGACCAAATTCAATACGCGACTTTAAGCGAAACCCTATTTAAACAGATTAAAAGCTCATCGAGTCTCGGACTTGTCCCCGGTTCACCTTTTCCCGAACTCTCACCATTCTCCATCCCATTTCATATTGACACACCATGAGATGTGATCGAGGGTGTTAAGTCCGCTGTAATTTGCTCTCGCATGGCCAGATTTTGAACCAATAGCGTCAATGTCACGTCTTATTTTTGGTCAAGAGGTGTCCGAAACCGTGACGGTCAAAGCTGTTTAGTTTGTGCTTACGTGATGTTAAAATCATATGTAATGTGTAGACAGCAGAAAATCTGTTTTTCAAAAAATAATAAGTGCTTGTTATGCTACAGACAGAGAGCAGAAAAGAACGGTTGAGTTTGTAGATATTCTGTCAGAAACAATTTTCTCATGAAAAGAGAAACCTTGTGTGTTTGACAATATTTGTCACAGGACTGTGGGCGTCTGTGAGCGTTCTGCATGACCGAAGCTGTTATCTTCTCACCGAGGGACCGTAAGACACATGGAGGCCCGTGCCATTACCTCCAGATTCACCTGGAACCCAAATGTACCTCATCTCCATGGGAACCAAGCGGGGGACACTTACTCTGTGAAGGCAGGTAATATTCCAGTCGCCCACAGTGCCATATGAGCAGAAATCAGAATATGCATTCAAAATACTCTTCAGGCAATGTAAGATAGATATTTATGTATTCAATATAATGATGTTTGTCATTATCTTAAAAACTTTTTCATCTAAAGAACTGCACCGCAAAACATTTTGTACGAAAGAAACATGTATTTACTGATTATATTGTTTAAATATAATTTATCTATTCAAATAACAAAAAATATATGTACTAGGGTTGTCAAACGGTTAATCACGATTAATCACATCCAGAACTAAAGTTTGTGTTTACATAATATAAATCTATGTACTCTGCATATTAATTTTGTAAACACAAAACATACAAATACTTGTCTATATATTTAGGAAATGTTTAAATGTATCTATTTATATTTACCAATAAGTGAAAACCTAAATTAACGTTTATTAATTGTTATATTTTCCTCAAATATATGCATTCATGTGTATGTGTTCGATACAAAATTAATATGCACAGTACATTGACATATCTATCGTTAACACAAACTTTTATTCTGGATGTGATTAATCATGATTAATCATTTGAAAGCCCTAGTTAGTTTAATTAATATTTAGCATTTAGCATTTGTTCTTACTTTTAATAGTTACGTTGATATCAGTTCAATATTATCCTAAAATCTGTTGTGCATTTTTTTTACTATTATTATTATTTTGTTTAAAATAAAATATTAATGTTTTAGTTTATTGCCTAGACAAATGTTTTTCATTATTTGTCAAATTATTTTTAGGCTTATATTTTGATCACAAAAATGTTTCTTAGTTAATGCTCCATATTTATTTTAGTTTCTACTCCGTTTACTTTACAGATTATTAATATTTAGCTTTTTATGAGCATTGCTTTCTATTTCGCTTTGTAATTTATTTATTTTTCACTAGTAGTTTAGCCTCTATTTATTTCCAGTTAATAATCTATCGAAGATTACAGTCTTATTTATATTTTTATTTTGATATTTTTTATGTTTAGTTTTTATGTTGATTTTAGTTTTATCATTTGTATGTTAATTTGTCTTCTTTATATTGCTTTATGTAGCTATATTGTTTATTTTATTTTTCACTTTTAACTGATTTTTAATATATTTTCAAGTTTACAATTTAGTGCCTCCAACCTATTCTAGTGTCTTGCTAAAGTTTTGTCAAACAATATTTACTTTTATTTAAAAGGCAGAAAATGATAAAAATGAAGAACAAGTCCAAAGCACCGACTGCTAAGATTTACCATCGATGATAGTCAACAGAAGAGAAAGTTGTACTTTGATAATGTTTACGTCACACATGGAAGAAAAACAGATTTTTGTAGTCTCATTATCCTGCATACTTTGAGACATCACGTAGCAAACATTTGAGAAGTCAAGCAGGCATATGATGGTGTCAGTGCAGCGCTGTGAGGGGTAATGTGGGACGTTCAGGCATGTGGAGATCCTCTGAGGATGCCATATGTTTAACAGACCTGTTGATGTTTTCATCATGTCGTCTTCTTTAACACAGTTTATTACAGAGCCGAGAATCATCCTCTATCATAAATCATGCTCAACAGATTTGGGGACGGATTCAAGAAACTGCTGCACATTTTTCACCACAATAACCAGCATCTCATTTGTTGGTGAATGAGCGTTGCCGATTATTTTACATTATGTACACATTTAATATACAAAATTTTGTATTTTGTTGAGGTACGGTCAGTTTATATCTCTTCACAAGAAACCTTGAAGAAAATTATAGCTCAACAATCCCTAGTTTAAGGGGGTCGAAAATGTACTGCGCAAACTTTTCTATTTTCAACCGTCCTTCAACCTGAGCCAAGGGAGTCAATTCGATTGGATTCAAATTGAATATCACCCATCAACCAACCTAAAGCATCCGACCCGTGGCGTATCACTTCGGGGACGTGAGTACAGTTCTATCGGTCTTGTAGTTTCTGACTAAACAAAACGCAAACTTTTTTCCCTGTCAAGAGGGATTTCATGTGATGTGTGTGGAACGGTTGTAGTTGTGAGTGTGTTTGGAATATTTTACCAGATGAGCTTCAACATAATGCATTAATCCCTGCATGAACCCATGCTGAATTCTTTATAAGCATGAGGTTGATATAATTGATGTACGGCAAGATATTTTCTGGAGATGTTGACACGTCAGAGCTGACTTCAGGGAGTTGAGGATGCGAGTGTATGACAGTGTGTGTGTATAGATGAGTACTTTATGATCCATTGCACAATGAGTTTGTGTCCCTGTATCACCCTTGAACACTCGTGCAGTGATAGGTCTTAAAATTGACTGTTGGCTGCCCGGCGTTTGCATTTAATACAGAGATAGAGAGAGAGAGAGAGAGACTGCACATAAAACCCAAATGTTCAAAATATCAATCAGATTAAGTAATGTAAACTTAATGTAAAACTAATTTAATAAAAAAGTTCTACTTACGTAAATATTTTAAGTTCCTTATACACTTTGTTAAATTTGATGATTATTTCTGATTAACTTGAAGTTTTCAGTAAAACTCAAAGAAATAGATTTGCTCCTTGTTCAATTTACTGAATTTAAACTTGTTTTTCAACACAATTAGTCAAGAAGGATGTCCAATTCCCCTATGCTTTGCATCAAACAAAAAAATGGAAATTATTTGATATGTTTTTAGTGAAGTTAAAGACTTAGTGTTAGTGTTTAATGTTCACTTCTCTTATTTATATATCTCCTTATATTTTTCAGTTTTGTGGTTACCATTGTTTAGATGAGTGGTGCATGTGACTAGTCTGTGCGAAGCTACATTTGACCCGCAACATGAGTTATGTTACCAGTGAGCAGTAACTCTGCTAATGTCAGTTCTGAGATCAGTCTCTTCTTGCTCATTTTGGATTGCTAAATCAAGGTGTTTGATGAAAAATAAAGAAACCGACAGTGTAGTTAACTTAAAAATGCAATTTTAGTTTACTTATTTGTTCAAGTTATTTCTACTTAATTTCATAAAAAGGATCAATTAAATATTTAAGTCGCACTAACTAAGATTTGGTAAAAACTAAACAGTAATCAGTAATTGCTTACTTAAACCAAGAACCTCCAAAACTGCAAAATATTTGAGTATTGCCAACATATCCTTGTAGTGGAGTAGGTGGGGCGAGACCGTGGTTGGAGACCGGTGAGTGATTGTTAATGAGCGCCAGCTGTGTGTGCACCGGTCTCGAATCACGTAGGAGATAGGGAGCATATGGCGCTCATTAACAATCACTCACCGGTCTCGAACCACGGTCTCGCCCCGCCCACTCCACTACAATCCGGTTTTACAATGTGTATTTGATTGTGATCATCATTTTCAAACCTCCCAAATCGATAAAGTATCTATTTTTAAGTAATGACTCTTACGAAAATGTATTATGTTTTTATTATATTAACAGTGTAGTCAAGTTTGTGTGTTATTTTTGGACACTTTGGTTGAATACAATGGTTAAACTATAGTTATCTTAGCAAAACCATTGTTCATTTGTTGTTGCCATGGTGGTTAGGGTTAGTTGGCTCATTTTTATAACAGATGATGGCTGGGATTGCCCATGCTTGATCCAACTATGGGTTGAAAACCACAATCAATGAAGCTACTATTATGGATGTCAATCCTGAAATAATTTTTTTCTTTCTTTGATAACCAACAAAACGGAACATTATTAAATGTCTCATTCTGACTGATTTTGGTCATCCAAATTGACATCTTAAATCATCAACCTCGTTGCCACGACAGTAAATTATTGATATGTAAGAAGTGTATAGCTGTGAAGTAGAACAGAACAATTGTCTGATGTTAGTTTTTTGTTAACCATACCAACGTTATTACTCAAATTTACATCGACATTGTATCTTTATGTTACTGTTCATATTCAGCAGACTTGTAGATGAGATCCTCATGCCACGTGCGTTCCTAGAGTAGTGTATGTTTTGCTTATTTAATATAATAAGTAGCATGCGGTAAATGTCACATCGGGACTTTTAAGTGCACCTGGAGAAAATCTGTAAAAATACGAGTTGATTCATTAAAGCAAAACTGCGTTGAACAATCGACCCTACACCAAACATTCCTCTTTGAGCAATTATCCTCTCGCAGTCCTGTTTCATTTAAGTGCCTCTTGATGCAAAACCTTCACATTATTTCCAAGAAAGGTGACGTTTGTTTTCAGTAATAAAGAGTTGTTCTGAACTCAATAAATGCGAGGCATAGGACAGCGACCCGACTTGAAGTGTTAAACTGCTACGAACAACAATAACGGCGTATATATTTTTGCTGTTTTTAGATCAGTCGGCACGTTGTCATGGCAACCCGAGAGCTGTGTGAATATGCATTGACATTTGTGAAAGCCTGTAAGAGCTGGAAGAGACGAGAGACCTGGAGAAATGATCTTTTCCCGCCCGTTAGAGAGGAACGCATAGAGAAGATATTAGTGACTGTTGAAAAGACTGTCCAGTTTTTTAGTGTTAGCATTTTAATGTTTGTTTAGTCTTGTAATATTTAATAATTTGAAACAATCATTTTCATCTTGTTGCCCCTGTTGTAGGGAAGCTGACCGCTACATACTTTCCATTTTAATAGCCATTAAATGACACACAAAGACAAATTCATCACAATGAAGAAATTGTCATTTTACCCTAAATTCTAAATTCTGCACACCACAAGTTTGATAAAAACGTGCAATTTATAATCTCGCATTGTATCACAGAACGTTTTATTAAAATAAAAGTGTAAGGAGATCATTTCCCTAACTGGTTCATTTTTGACTTTGAAATATATTGCTGGCTGTATTCTGGGGCTAGTGAGCTCATTATAATTCTCTTTATCTCAGTTTTCCCGGTGAAACTGCTGAGGTAGACTCATAGAATGTAGTGGAAGAACTTTTGTCATGTAAGTTTGATTATTTGTTCAGATGATTGATTCTAAGATTGATTGTTTTGTGTTCAGAACTCTTTACCTAAATGCACCTAAGCCTGTAACTACATGCTTTAACAAAAGACCCTGAGTCATTGTACAAAATAGATGTGATTTATTTTCATATCAGACAAGCTACACTTCAGCAATAAATAGCTAATGCTAACTTTTAACATATTCTGTAAAAAAATTCTTCCATCATGAAAATGTTTTGCATACAGTTTGTAGAGTTCCATGTTTTGCATCAACCCAGTCACCTCACATTTCTCTGTGTATTTTCTAAAATAGACAAATGTGTATATTTATATTACACCATCTCTGCAAGAACAAGTACTTCCACCCATTTTTATCAATTGGTATTATGTTACATTTGTCAGTACGTCTCTTAAATGTCCATCCTGTTTCCACGATATTAAATAATTGATACGTGAGAAGTGTATGGCTGTGGAAATGTCAGCAATAAACTCTCTTTCTGATAAGCAAGTAGAACCTTGAGCACAAACCTCGTGATGTAAGATGAAAGCGTAAAACTGTCAACCCCATTACCTTTCTGACGGCATAATTATATACCTCTCGTACAGTATATTAACATTTAAACCATTTTTTATCAGCTTAAATGTTTCAGTTTATGCGGTTTATTAAGCCTTTTAAATGGCATCATAAAAGGACCCTCTTGATATTTGTTATCTGACCTTTGGCGTGCCAATCCAGTGATCATGGAATAGATATACAGCTCTGTATTTAAACTCCTACGTCCAATTGAACAAATCCACATGTGATAGTGAAATATAGTGGGAGGAGCTCACAGCGTTCAGAGGTAACCTACATAATTACATGTCTCGCGTTCCCACTGTGATTAATTATATCTGTTGGGGGGCGGGGGGGGGCTAATTTGGAAGTCCTCGACAGGCAAGGACTAGGTGAGGGGCAAAAATGAGAAAGAGAGAAAACTAGGAAGACAGACAACTGTGATATTACACAGGCAACAACTTATCAAAATCGGGTTGACAGAATCGGGCTACGCAGACAGCCTTGCCTCTGAATGCAGCAGGAATTTGATGCGGTTAAAAATATGTTTTCTTTACCTCTTTTTATTCCTCGCTTAACTGTTTCTCGTCACGGTGTTCCACAAGCATGAAGCGAGCGTGGCGCGCTACGGGACCCGTTTGGAAGCGGATCATGTCGCTGATGGTTTGGAAAAGTCACAAGTGTCGTAATTGTGTGTATTTCTGAAAAATGTGCCGTTCGTTGCAGAATACAGGAGATGACATTAATGTTTAAAATAGACTATCGATGTGTCGTGTTGAAGAGGCAGAGTTCAGAGTCTAATGTGTTCATGTTTTTATCTGAACAGAAAAACGTAAGAAGTATTATTGTTGTTATTTGTGATGGTTTTGTTGTTGACTTCCTGAATTGGGTTCCGCCAGGACCACCCGAACCATCCCATGAATTCACAACCCGGATCATTTCAGCGAGGAATCCGTCAGCACACAGTTTTCCTCCACAACTCACTGAAAGCGCATTCAATCAAGACACGGATGGCTGCTAGGTTTTAGGTGAGAGCTTTAATCTCGGCTCTGACAGGAGAGAGGACGGCTGAGGTAGTTTGTTTGGGTGCATTAGCGGGCGGATGGGAGCTTGGGCGCCGGTGCTCAGGGGTAGTGAGCCACGGCTGGGTAATAGGATTACATGAATGAATGGCCTCCCTGCACCTCCATCATTTAAGGCTAACAGTCCACATGATGGAAAGCAATTAAAGCAAACCCTTTGACAAGAGCTGGACTGTGGACATTGACACCACAACAGTGTGGGAGGGCAGAGGCCTTTACAAATACACAAACACGCGATTGTGGGATTATTGTGCGTGGGAATTCTGGTTGAGGAAATTCAGAGGTAGCTTAGTTGTGTGTGTTTTTTGAAATGGCTTTTGAATCAAGGGAAAGTAAGTGTAGCTGGATCTACTCGTCCTGCTCCAAGTGGGCCTCGAACCGGGTCAGTCCGGCATTGGAGTCTTTTGCTCTAACAAGGAGCCCAAAGATCACGGCTTCTACATTTGTCAGGTAGTGAGGTTTACACAGTGCAGAGCCCTTCACTGGCTACCCTCCATTACCCTAAACCTCGCCACCCTAAACCTCACTCCAATCCGGGTCACGGCACCCGGATTGTCCATTTATATTCTGCACATCTTTTCACTAGTTGGCCTACAAAAGGTTGTTACAATATTCGGTATTGACAGTAACTGTGATAATATAAAGCATTATTACTGTATGCATGTCATGATAACACTACAAGATGGTGTCAGAATTTTTACAAACTCATCTCCGTCCGCCTCCCCTCCTCAAATTTTGAGTGTGCTTTAATAAATGTTGAGGTATGTTTAACCTAGCGTTGGGTAAAAGGGCATTAAATGGTTTTAACCCATTGTTGGGTCATGTGTATAGATTTTCTGGGTCATTTTACCCCAACACAGAAAACAAATTAAATGGAATTTGTTTGGTATCGTAATGTTATCATTACCGTGAATTATGTTGGCCAAGATAACTGCATGGTAAATTTCACAACAGCCTTAAAGGAAGCTTTTCCAAATATATTTGTATACTTTGATCATTTTAAGACAATTTTACCCAAATTGGTAAAATTTAACCCAACTGTTGGGTTTGTCCATTTTACCTAACAATGTGTTTAACAAATTAGCATTTTTTTAGAAGAAAGAGTGCATACGTTGATTTTTAATGTTATATAAATCCACCAAACTGATACAGATTCGAACAAATGTGTAAAATATTGCTAGACTGTCAAAAAGATTGTATCTCTCTTATAGTTCTGAATCAACAATTTTCATTAAAATTCAAACATTTTAAACTGGTCTATATACTGTATATATTTCAGCATATAACAGTTTAAAGAGACACATTGTTCTCTTTCTACTCGGCTGTCTCTTAAGAAAATTCACACTGCAAGTAATTTAGTCCTTGAACAACCATATGATACTTGACAGATATCCAATCCTCCGTACAGAGAGAAATGTAGAAAAGATAAGCTAATCGCAGAAACCTAAACCACCCCACTATATAAAGAGCAGAAGCTCTAGCGGAATAGTTTGGAAATGATTAAGCGCTTTTGAGAAACTCCACGGTCTCTGAGGTCATCAACATCAGAGAGCTGTTGAGTCTTTGCAGCAGATACCACAGGAATATCCGCCGGAAGTTGCTGTTTTTGACTGTGTTTATGATGCACGACGACTTAAAAATGCAGTTTGAGATACAGCCTGCAGTCGACGGTAATCATTCATGTCATAGCCGAGAGAAAATTGGCATCATAGGGGAGAAAATCCCAACGGCTCCTGAAACCTCAGAGTTTCTGTAATATTGTAGGTGTTACAGTATTTGTGCCAGCGGTGACTCTGTGTTTTCTCAAATTTGGGGAAGCGCATTAAATTGAAATAGTTTATATATCTGTGTCTGCAGCGTTGATCCCAGAACAGCGAGATACTGTAAACACTGAGTCAATATATGAATATTATCTTCAACATTTGCAAAATTTTAAGAAACGGCATTTGGAAAATGCTTTGTGTTTTTTCACCAAGAATATTAAGACGGAAAGTCATATGAATACATAAAGATTATATTTATATAAATGAAATAACAATAAAGACAATCCCAGGCTTCCCAAGCAGTTTAAATCCATCACCAACATCTCAAGCTCATATCATCAGAAACTAGACTTTTGATAAAGTGATAAAAATCAAACGGTAGCTTGGTAAAGACACAACCATTATCTCTGCTGCTGTTGAAGTGTACAGAAAGTGGGTTACTAAAAGGTTTGTGCTTCATTTCCAAATTGATGCGGACATTCTACGTACCATCAAGGATGAAGCTCTCAAACTTCAACTTCGCAGAAAGAAAACCCGTCGACTTGGCACACTCAAAGTATGCTGCCGTCCCATTTCCAGGAGGAGACGCTTCATCACATCATTATTCCAACTTAATCTGAACTGGGCCTGTGTCCCTGTATTCACAGCAGGATTCCCGCTACAAAGACCATGCAAACTCCTGTCCTTCATTAGCATTGAATACATTGCAGATACCGTCACCAGCCTCCTGAATTCAAGAACACCTTTTCCCCCGTGCATACATTCTTATTTTATCGGTGCCGCTCGCTAAGGCAAGACTAGTGCTCATGTGTAAAGTGAAGAATTTAAACAACCCAATTGACAGGAAATGTTTTTGCTAGACGTTATAAAAACGTTGCAACAATGTTATTCTTTATTCCTTTATTCTTTATCTATTTACACCGATTCATTTAAAATAAAGTCTGCTGGATCAGTGTGAATATGCCTTTACATTGTCGGTGGAATTTAAAAAAACACGCAGAAATACCACTTTATAATATAATGACAATGTTAGCAAAACTTTTCTTGGACATATTTTTCTTAGCTTGGAGACTGGAGTTTCTGCCCGATGGATGATAAACTAATCACAGAACCGTAGACCTACATTTAAGAAGGAAACTGCACCCCTGAACCCTAGAAACTGCATAATGATGCACTAAAAAACGGAAACAAAGTTTTGCATGGTCACATTTTTGTCCTATTTTCCCCAGCACAAGTGCCTTTCAGGGATATTTAAAACGGGATTTCCCTTTCTGTCGGTCTCTCGACGTTGTGTCGAGAACGACAGATGGGGTTCGCCCTTGAGAACCAATCAACTCTGACTACTATAGAAAAGGCCAATGAAATTTGGCGAATGCAATTTGCATGCCGGGCTCCGCCCCCGGAAATCCGGTATAAAAGGAGGCCGGCGTGCAGCATTCACTTATCTTTTGTTCTTCAGAGCCATCGCTCATGAGTACAACTCAGGATTCAATCCTCTACAACTACACGCTGGTGCTACGACGTGTTACAGCGGATCGTCCCTTCCTGCAGCGACCTTCCCCTGGGCGTCTCGGCGGTTCCGGAGGTGTTAGAGATTTTTTCTAAAAGTCCTTTTCAGGACTGACTGAGCATTCTCCAGCGCGGCATGTCCCGCTGTTCTCTTGGGTGCGGCACCCTCATCGAGGAGGGGGATGGACACGATCGCTGCATTAGGTGTCTGGGCGTCCAGCACACTGAAGCAGCGTTCGTTGACACATCTGCCTGCACTGCGGGCAGATTGTCATTCAGAAGTTGCGGTCACGGGTGGCTGTCTTCCTACGGGAACCAGCCACCATTTCGTCTGCTACCCGGGCTGTGACATCTGTGGCTACGGCCCCGATGACCACCCACGTTAGCAGCGTTAGTGATACGGGGAACTCTGCGAACGTAAACCCGCCAGCCAAGTGCTCACGGGCCGATCGCACCCCGATTCGCTCTTCTGAACGTTCCCCAACCGGCGGTGGCATACCGTCCGGATCCTCACGCACACACTCGGAAACGATGTGTGACGTAGATGAGATGTCGCTCGCAGCATCGGAGGGAGACTGGCATCCGACTCTGCCGAATCCAAACTCCACCCCCAGCGGTCGAGTTCAGGAGGAAGCAGAAGTGATGTCATCCGTGCTAACCCGGGGATACGTGGTTCCCGAGGTCGGTGCGCGGTGCAAACCGCGCCCACCCCGGGTGCCATGTTTTTCCCGGAGGTGCATGAGGAGCTGTGTAAAACTTGGAACGCTCCACTCACGGACCGTTCCAGTGAAACCAGCTCCGGCTCCCTTACTTCCCTCGATGGTGAGGCAGCCAAGGACTGCGTCGAGATCCCCCGGGTGGAACGTCCGCCTGCGGTGCACCTGTGCCGCGGACGGCTACCACCTGGGGGGGGATCGACCACTCCTACCGTCCAAAGCACGTAAGACTTCGGCATCACTGGTGTTGAAAGCTTGCGATGTTGCGGGCCAGGCTGCCTCCTCTCTCTATGCCTTGGCCATCCTGCAGGTCCGCCAGGCCAGGGCGTTGAGAGGGCTCCACGAGGGTAAGGCCGACCCGGGTATAATGCAGGATCTCCGTGCCACCGCTGACAGCGCTCTACGGGCGACTAAGGCGGCGGCACGGGCCCTGGGTCGGACGATGTCCACGGTAGTGGTCCAGGAGAGACACCCCCGGCTATACCTTGTGCAGAAGAGTGACAGCAAGGAAGTCCGCTTTCTTGATGCACTCATCTCGCAGGGTGGGTTGTTGGTAACACCGTCGAGGACTGCGCTCAGCAGTTTTTTGACGGCGAAGCAGACCGTGGCAATTTTTCACGCCGCGACTCGGCCGCCTACAGGCCTCCGAGATCTCACGTGACGTCTGCTTCCCTGCAACCCAGGACCCTTTCGACATCGGCTCCGGTTCCTGTGCCCGGCACCCCGGAAGCAGAGGTCCAGGGGGAAACCTCCACCCCGTCAGCAACCTCCTCGCGAGAAGGGACACTGACGGGAAGACCCCAGGGAGAACAACATCGGGCCCGAACCTTCACAGCCACGGCTCTGATCGGTCGGTACGGGACGACTCCTGCCTCGTCACCAAAGCCGGGCCCTTGTTAGGGCTTGGCGCCCACTTACTCACTGAGTTTTCTGTTCTCCCCGGGTTTACTTGCAGCCGATCGCACACTCCACTGGACTGTGCTCGGCGAACCGACCTCACACCCTGGCGAGGCGTGAGGTCGTACACATATGACAGCTGTCACCACTCTCAAACCGACAGTGCGTGCCGTTGTCCCGCCAGGCAGGTAAGCAGGCGGAGCAAAAACCTTCCCTCCGGGGACTCCCCGTGACATGGTTAGCTCCGCCAGCCGACGAACCACCCCCCGTGGGAATGATGAAGCAGACCGTCCCCTTGGTCACCCTGTCACAGTCCCTGGGAGCTCGAGAGCTGCCCACACTGTCTCGCTGGCTAATGAGGGCGGTCCGTCTTGGTTACTCGATCCAGTTCGCCAGAGACTCACCCAAGTTTCGGGGCATCATCTCTCCCTCTGTCAGAGGCAGGGACGCCTCCGTACTTCGGGTAGAGGTCACCACCCTTCTGGCAAAACAGGCATCGAGTTCGTCCCTCAAAACCAAGATGTTCAGTGGGTCACCACCCGCACTTCATCGTTCCCAAGAAAGACGGCGGGTTGCCCCCAAAGGCTGCGTACCCTGAACAGAGCACCTTCACAAGCTGCCATTCAGGGTGCTCACACAGAGGCGCGTCCTGACATCTATGAGGTGTCAGGATTGGTTCGTGGCAATCGACCTGAAGGACGCTTACTTTCATGTCTCGATCCTCCTCGACACCGGCCGTTCCCACGGTTCGCGTGCGAGAGGCGGGCATATCAGTACAGAGTCCTCCCTTTCGGTCTGTCCCTGACCGCCCTTTCTCCCTGAGAGGAGGAAGGCGAGCGGGTACTAAACTATCTCAGCGACTGGCCTATCTTGGCACACTCGCGAGATCTGTTATGTACACAAAGGGACCTGGTGCTCCGGCACCTAGGTCGATTGGGACTCCAGGTCAACCAAGAGAGGGGCAAGCTCTCCCCAGTGCAGAGCATCCTCTTTCTCGGTATGGAACTCAGCTCTGTCACCATGTCAGCACACCTGTCCGCAGTTGTGCCCAACCAGTGTTGAACTGTCTGAAATGAACATTTTAGGCAGACAGCGGTCCCCCTGAAACAATTCAGAGGCTCCTGGGACACATGGCGTCCTCGCGGGTTAATACCCCTCGAGTTGATGCACATGACACCGCTCCAACACTGGTTTCAGAGTCGAGTTCCGAGGAGAGCGTGGCACACCGGCAGCAGGCGCATGGTGATGCCGCCTTGCTGCCGACGCACCATAACCCCTAGTCTTTATGACTTTTTCGACGGACTCAGGTCCCTTTGAGCAGGTTATGAGGCAGGTCGTGGTGACGACTGAAGTCTCCCTGCAGGGGTGCGGTGTAGTGTGCAACGGGCACGCAGGTGGGGTGTTGGACGAACCCCCGCCTGCGCTGGCATATCAATTGCCAAGAGTTGTGGGCTATGCTACTTGCACTGAGCAGGCTACGGCCTCTCGTGCGAGACATGCACGTGCTGTTCCGAGGACAGCACTATAGCTGTAGCGAATACAGATCGTCAGGGTGGCGTTCGCACACAGCAGCTAAACACAACTTGCTCGACGCCTCCTCCGGTGGAGTCAACAGGTGACTCGTTCCCTGCAGGCCACACACCCCGGGCAAACTGAATTAGACAGCCGACGTGCTTTCTCGCCAGTTTATGCCTCGTGGAGAGTGGCGACTCCACCCCCGTGCAGTCCAGCTCATTTGGAGGCTGTTCGGGTAGGCCCAGGTAAAACCTGTTCACCTCCCGTAACACCACCATTTGCCCGCTTGATAGTCCCTGCCCTCGGCACGGATATCCTTGCGCACAGCTGGCCGCGGGATGGGCGGAAGCACACCTTCCCCCCCCCCAGGAGCCTTCTTGTACAGACTCTGTGCAAGGTCAGGGAGCAGGAGCACCAAGTGTTATTGGTTACACCACACCGGTCTAACCGCACTTGGCCTCAGAGCCGATGCTCTGGACAGCGACTCCCCCTGAACCATTCCCCTGACAGAGGACCTGCTCTCTCAGGGGAAGGACACGTTCTGGCATCCCAGATCAGACCTCTGGAACACCCATGTCTGGTCTCTAGACGGGACGAGAAGATCCTAAGATGGCTACTCCCCCTATACGGCTGAGACCATCACCCAGGCTAGGGCCCCATCTACTAGGCGGTTACACGCCTCTAGACGGTGCCTCTTCTCGTCCTGGTGTCTTTCTCAACGAGAAAGACCCACTGAGGTGCTTGATCAGGATTGTGTTCCCCTCCTCACGAGACTGGAGACTAACATCTCCCTTCCACACTGAAAGTGTATGTAGTCGCTATTGCCACTCATCACGACTCAGTCGGTGGAAAGTTTCTAGGGCAACACGACCTGGTCACCAGGTTCCTAAGCAGCGAGAGGGCGGAATCCGCCTCATCTCCGCTCCATACCCTCTTGGGACCCTAAGTGGTCCTGGGGAGCCTCAGGGCCCCCCAAAGAGCCCCTCGGAGGTTCCGATCTTCCTCATAGAGTAAGACGGCCCTCCTGACGGCGCTCACTTCCTTCAAGAGGGTAGGGGACCACCGAGCATCCTCCGTGTCCCTGGATTGCCTTAAACTCGGCCCTGGAAACTCTCACGTTATCTTGAGACCCAGGCCCGGATGCGTGCCCAAGAAGTTCCAATTACTCCCTCCGGGGCCAAGTGGTGAACTTGCAGGCGCTCCCCATGGGGGAGGAAGACCCAACCCGATTAGTGTTGTGTCCAGTACGTACTGGACCGCACGCAGAGCTCTGAAGCTCTGACCAGCTCCGTGTCTGTTGGAGGACAGCAGAAGGGGAAGGCTGTCTCCAAACAGAGGCTGGCGCACTGGGTCGTGGACGCCGTTACGACGGCATCCCGATCTCAGAATCTCCCATGCCCATTGGCAGTGAGGGCTCACTCCACACGGAGTTTAGCCACCTCCTGGACACTGGCAGAAGCGCCTCTCTAGCAGACATCTGTAGAGCTGCGGGTTGGGCTATGCCCAAACACCTTCGCAAGGGTTAACAACCTTCGCGTAAACCCGGTGTCAGCCCACGTCCTGCGTGGCGACATGTAGGACTGGCATCCGGGGGGGCGTATGCCTGCGAAAGCACCTTTCCACCCTCTAACAGGTTGGGTCAGTGTGCTATTTACCTTTTCTTCTTACCCGAACACATTGCTAAGAAACTGGTACCTCACCAGCCTCCCTTCTTACCCAGACACTGGTTAAGAATAGGCATTCCATCCATCAACAAACAAGCACCCCCTGGGGGCTGGCTGGGCAGAGCAGCCTTCCCCCTTAGGCCGGGATACCATGTGAGCTATCACAGATAGCTCTAACCGGACCTAGTGCTACCGGACGTCTGTAACACCCCCTCCGTGGGCTGTTCCGTCTGATGTATCCTCATGAGAATGGTTCCCACTCCTGGTAACCCATGAGCTTCCCCAGGTGGGCCTCCACCTCGCGGTTAACTACTCAGTCCGCACGTTCCATGCGTTCTCCTCCAAGGACGAGACCATACCTATATCCACCATATTCCTCCCCACGGGTAGGAGGTGGCCTCTGTAGCGCTTCTCTGATTAAGAGTCGCGCTTACCCGGTGTAAACTGATCTGGACGGCCTCTCGCCTATAGAGAGCTAAGGCCCCGTCCGTGAAAGTTACCGGTCAGGGCTGTACCCATCTTTCTCCAAGAAAGCTCTGGAACCCCCCGACCACCACACTGGAAGGTTACAGTCTCACGAAAGCTTCGAGATGACACGCCCAGGCTTGTTACCGTCGCTTCGCTAGAGATTGTGACGCGATACAGCGTTGTGGCGTTTTCCATAGGCAACCCCATCTGTCGTTCTCGACACAACGTCGAGAGACCGACAGAAAGGGAACGTCTTGGTTACGTATGTAACCTCAGTTCCCTGATGGAGGGAACGAGACGTTGTGTCCCTTATGCCACGAACACGTATCGTATTCTGCTGCAGTTTGAGAGGTCTCAGGCTCTTCAGAACAAAGGTAAGTGAATGCTGCACGCCGGCCTCCTTTTATACCGGATTTCCGGGGGCGGAGCCCGGCATGCAAATTGCATTCGCCAAATTTCATTGGCCTTTTCTATAGTAGTCAGAGTTGATTGGTTCTCAAGGGCGAACCCCATCTGTCGTTCTCGACACAACGTCTCGTTCCCTCCATCAGGGAACTGAGGTTACATACGTAACCAAGACGATTTTTAAGTACCTCCTTTAAAGATGTGCCTTCCAAGGGAAAATCATGCATCACCAGCAAACAAATGTTAGTCTTTGTTTTGTCGATTCAATGAGACCCGCAACAAAAATTGACTAATTTCAGATTTGCACAAGACACAGAGACACACATCAGTCCATCCTTGAGAAATCAATGAAGCACCTGAAATGTCAGTGACAAATCCTCCTTAAAAAAAGAAATGCTTAACATTTGACCATGAAGAATAGATAAAAGCTGTCCCTTTGTTTTTACGTTAAAATGCAAAGTCCTTGCATGAGTCTGGGAAGTTCAGAGGTTTGTTATTGCTTTTTGTGAAAGAGATCTCTTGTCTTCTTTCACTGCCTTTGTCCGCTCCCTCACTGTTTAGTGATGTGTCAGAGAAAATGTTGAAACGTTTTGAATAAATCAGCGAGGATGTTGAAGACTGGGCTTATTGATCTGAGTTTGGCCATTAAAATGTGGCCGTATGTGCGTGCCCATGCATGCGCGCGTGTGTGCTTGGGTGTGTGCGTGTGTGATGAAGTGATACAGAAAGATAGAGAAAGAGGAGATATTGTAAGAAGGCAATTTACAAAGGTATCTTAGAGAACATGTTGGACTTTGGCTGTCATAGTGGGCAAAGATGTTTCATTATCTGGACTTTGTAGAGAGGAACCTCGGAGGGTGAAGAATTCATGGTGGAGTTTCAGTTCAGTGAGTAAAAGTCAATCAGACTAATGGTCAGAATGTAAATGAAGAATCTTGTCCAAGACTTTCTTGGATGTGCACGAGTCATATAAAGTCTTAAAATTGTGAATTTGCTGCTCATTTTTGGAGCCCACACCTACAGTAATCTCAGTCATCTTTTGTGTTTCAGAGAAAAGACTAGGGATGGGTATCGAGAACCGATACTATTTTGGACCAGTACATAATTGGGTCGATACCAGAGTATGGATAAGCTTGATAACAAAGGATACTGTTAGCCATACTTGAGTTGTTTTATCTCCGTGTGTTTGGGTGTTAAATGGTGAATTAGAGGCTGCTACTGCCTGTCATTTTCTATCCCTGAATGATGTCCGAATGGCTGAAGTTTGCTCAGTTTGCAGTGTGTGTGATATCTAGGGCCATATGATTTCCGCAATGTATTTGTAATCTGCTTGTTTTGCATGTTTATGAGTGAAATGAGTGGCATGGTTGAGCTTGTGGAGCTTTCAGCGTCCACGTTTCACAACAAGGAAGCTTCCGTCAAACAACCCTTTGCGGCAACCCGTCAAAATAAAAGCCCTTTGTTTGAGAACAAGTTTGAACATTATTTTTAATAATTCGGGCACGGAGTACTTTAGTAAATTAAAGTAAGTGTGCTAGTAAAATGATAAAAAATAGAACATATAATTAATAAAATATTACTTCCTTAGAAAATAGTACTAAAATTTATGTAGACCTAAAACCAGAAAGGAAAAAATAAATACGGTCTACCAGCCAAATAAACATAGTGATGTAAAGTAAATATGCTGAATTACATCATGATGTGTTTCTATCCACATGGTATGCTAAGGAACACACACATGTTTTTTTATGTGGAATTTTCTCTTTGCTCAGAATCATTTGTAAACTGCAGATATTAGCTCATCTGTAATAAAGAAACTTAAATTGTTTAACATCTTTTCACGTCATGTGTTTTTACATTAAATTATTGAGCGTAGTATCGATAACAGTTTTGATAAGTACCGGTATCGATAAGCAGTGTCGATATCGATAAGATCTTAACGATACCCGTCCCTGGAAAACAGTCAGTCGGGTTTGAAACAATAAAGATGAGTAAAAGATAATATATTTTTAGAGAACTGTCCCTTTAAGGTGTAACCATAAGCTGAAAAAGCCTTTGTTCTGATGCTCTTGTATGTCTGAGAGCTGGCTAAACTGAGTTTCACTGAAGAGGAATGAATTTTAAGCAGATGTACTGGAAGGTTTTGACCTTTAGAGTTAATAACTTGTCACTGGTTTTTGTGCTGACAGATGCAGTCAGTGGCCAAAACACAGACACGGTGTATATAATAAATCGAGTTCAGCCCAGCTCTCTCTCTTCTCTCTCTTATTTCTGTTTCTTGTATTATGCACGACACCAACTACTCACAGGTAACTTGTTTTTCGATGTACAGCAGTGTTGTTTGAAAAAAAGATGCTTGATCATTCAATTTTACACTGCATGTCTGAGATGTATATCATTCCAAAGAGATAGAGTTTTGAAGGATTTAGTTAGGCAATTGAATACGCTCCAGTCTGTTTCGTGATAAAACAACATGGAAGAGAGAAGTTGAAGAGAGTTTTGTCTGGTTTGATTATATGAACCTCCGAGCATCTCGTTCATTAAACTCTCATTCCACGCCTCAGTAATCACTCAAGACCACGGCGTCCACAACGGTCCCTGATCAAACCGTACACACTTAGAAAAAAAAGAAAACTGAGAGCAATTCAGCTCCTAATCCAACATAGAGACACTTGCTTTACTGTCGACTGATTTCAGTTCAGTAGAAATAATAACACTTTCATTTGACAACACATTTTGTAGGGGGCTGTTTTGGGCCGCGAGATGAATGTTTGTTTAGCTTCACATTTGTGGTGGACTTTAATGGGAACTTTATATGTTGAGAGCTAGAGTTTAAGCTGTTATTGATCATTACTACACGGCTCGTTTGAATACTTGATTCCAAGGGTTGTTATTTTCAAATAGCAACCCCTCAAATCTAATAACACCCTGTAACTCAGATTCTGCAAATCATTTTGAGTGGTGAAGTTTAATATTACACAAAACATTATTTTAAATATGTATTTTAATAACATATATGACATTATATATACAAATGATTAAACCAATTTGCCTGTTCTGAATGTCGTTTCTTACTTTAAAACCGAAACTAAACAGCGTTTCCTCGCGGAAGGTCTGCATTCAGTAAAAATTAGCTAACTAAAAATTTCAAATTCACATTTCATGTCCAGTTTATTTCTCATGTGGCAAGTAGTCGTGTAATAAGCGGGATAATGTACAAGCAGTATTTTTTCATGTATTCTTAAGTCATACAAGAATGCCAATGAGGAAAAAACGCAAGGCTGGAATCTATCAGATTGATTGGATCATGAAAGTGCATTACAAAAGTAATTAATGGAGAAAAGGTTTATGATTTTTTTTTTTAATTAAACATTTAAAGCAAATCTGGGTTAATTTGATGATTTTTTCACAAATAATGCGATTTGTTGTGCTTTCAAAGCACTATGACTCAAACTTATTCGATTAAGTAATAATAACTGCCAACTAACACAATAAAAACATGACTTTTGAACTTAAAAAAAACTAACATGAGCTAACATGATGATTAATTGTAGAGCGACAGAACAAACCCCCCTTATATCAGCCACACCCTCAACCCGTCCGTCTCCACCCTTCAGCCACACCCCCAAAGAAGTGGGTGAGAAAGAGGAGGGGAAATCTCATACCCACTCTCTCTCTCTCTCTCTCTCACTCTCTCTCTCTCTGTTTCGTTCATTCATAAAATTTGAAATGTTTAATATTAATTCTATTGATTTGCATTATTTGTAGCGTTACCAAGGCAGTTGTTATATTATAAAAGTTGAAACTGTGAATGTAACGCAGCATTTTTTAACCAGTGCAAATCCACCCGAGTGTAAACATGTTGAGATTCATTGCCGTATTACACTACAGATGTGCCTAGTTCAGTAATAATATCTTTCTGAAAGAACAAAAGCTCTTTTCATCTTTATTTTGTATGGCTTTGAAAGCCGAGCTGGTAAACTCATCTGACACGAAAGCGAGTTGAAAGACTCCTCGCACCCGTTTCTCACCCCGCACATATGGCATAATTTTATAAACACTGTCATGTGTGTTTTTTTTTCATAAGTTTGGCGGCAGTTTACCTCCTTTTAATGTTCTCCTCTGGATGCTGTCAAACCTTATGACATTTTAAATGTTGCACATCTGTAGAAAGAAATAAACGGTGAGAGGAAACTTGCTTCAATGCATTTACTCGTTTTTATTTATATATCTCCTTCTCTCTCTTCTTTTCTTTTCGTTTCCAGTACAAACAAGTCCGTGGACAGATACGATTGTATGCAAATAAAATCTCACGGGAACAACATCTGACAAGCCCTCGGGAGAAAATCAATACGGAAAACAATGAACGAGCCACTCGCCATAGACAAGACAGGTTCCCCTCTCAAGATGCCAAAAATATATTCCGCTGGTTATTAAAGTGTGTCTTCACGAACCTGCCAAGGACACAATTTTGGGCTTAAATGCATTCGTAATTAGTTTTATACACATTTTAAATGCACGTGGATGGATTATGGTTGTTGACTGCCACGGGGGAGCATCCCAATGTTGGGATCTCTTGTCACACTTGCGTTTTGTTTCCACAGGGAAGGAAAATACCCAAATGAGATGTCTTGAATACCTCAGTTGTTTCTCCGAGACCGCAGTGAGATTTAACGGAGATCAAATAGAGGTTTTTGCGCAAATCTCAAGCTTCTCAAATTGTCTTCTGAGACTGAAAAATCAGCGTCCCCCTGCAGAGTTGAACAAAACCTCTGACTGGGCTCCGATTTAGCAAAAGACCAAAGTCAGACATCTAAAGTCGTAGATTTCTGAGTGAATTGAAACGTTTCTCATCTTACCTGAGATATTCACATTCATTTGGCCTAGGCTCACCAATATACAGGGCCTGGAATTCATCTCTGGAAATGAGGAGGAATCGCTCACTTACATGACTTGTATGAGGGATTTATTAAAGTCAGAGAGAGCATTATTTGTTGTGTTAAAGTGAGGGAGGGCAAAGGAAAATGTTTTTGCTCAGATATTGCTCTTTTGTCGATTTGTTGGAGGTATTTCATTGCTCTGGAAATATAGAAACAAATTAAATTAAATGTTGGAAGAGTATGAGTATGTATTTTGAAGGGGTCAAATAATCTGGATTTGTGTAAATGTGATGAGAAATGTTTGAGATGGTTTTGGGATCTTCAATAGTATTGACTTGATAACATCTCTTCTCAAATTCTAATAACAGAAACATTTCTCAGGAGAAACATCTGAGACGCACACAAAACTAACTGTAAGTAAAAGTTCCCATTTGTTCTTCATTTATTTGACATTCATTTATCGAGATATCAAAGAGCTCTTAGTTTTTTTACTTTAGTACCTGCGTTTTATATTTTATTAATATAAATTCTGCTCTTTTAATTTTTTAAACAAGTAAAATTGATAGATTTAAATGTAAACTTTAGAATTTAGAAAATAATTTAAGGTAAGCTCTAATGTGTTTGCAACCAACAATAAAAAAGTTGTTAGGCTGTTTTCAGACTTGACTTCTTTTTCGACAAGAAAAAGTTGATAAAGTTGCTTTTATATAATAATAAGAACGATGGCAGTGTTTGGTTACAAATAGCAACCGCACGCCATGACTTCGTCGTCAGCATCTGTGCACGAAGGCAGGAAACAAAAATAGCGTAACCACAGACTATTTGAATTATAAACCGAAAGCGTCTTTGCAATAACCAATCACATATTTAAAAACTATAATACTAATATCTCGATAGAAATGAAATCATAAGTTATTTAAAGTTAAGCTTACATGTATGCAAAACTATCCTCCAACGGCTGTTTCGGCGCCATTTTATTTTTTCGAGCTTGAGCCTTCTCGACTAGTCACGTTCCTGCAAATTGATATGGAAACGACAAGCTTCTGTCATTGGTTAGCTGTGTAAAAGGTGCTTGATTAGGGCGTTTTTTCCCCCAGAAAAGTTAAACTGTTTTCTACCTCAAAAGACATCTCGGGACGTTTTACTCCATAGGATTATAATGTAAAACAGATGCTAGGCTTGAAAATAGAAGTCAAGTCTGAACACGGGCTTAGATGTGTTGTTGTTAAATGTTCTTGTAAATGTCAATGTCACCAAACTCCTCTCTCTAGCCGTATAGACAAATAAACAGCACATAAATAAATATACTTTCTAAATTTTTAAATCTAAGAGTCATAGCGTACTGTTTGTTTACGTCTCTTTTGAAACTCCGATGACAGAGACATCTGTGACCTTTCTGACTCTTTTTCTCAGGAGGAACAACTGAGACGCACATGAGACTTACTGTAAGCAATCGTTCCCATATGTTCTTAATTTATTCTTATTGATGTCAAGGAGAAATTATTGAGATATAAAAGAGTTTTAACTTGTAGTTTTTCTTTCTTCTGGGTTTATATGACATCACAGGAAATTATGAATATCAATGCAATCTTACCGTATCGACAGTTGTCTTTCTGTGGGAATTTAAAAGAAACATTTGAGTCAAAGTTGATAAATCATAACTGTGGTAAATCCTCTGAACATCAGTGTATGAATATAAAGACATTATACATAAATATGAGAATGTTGATATTTGGACACTGTAAACATGTGGTTGAATGATCCTGTGTGGTAATTGCAAAAATGCTGGAGGTGAATTCCCCAATGGGCGATTTATTGCCTGCTTGATTTATTTGCGTTTTCAGAAAAGGGCGTCCTTCATGCTCTTTTTTCATTCTAAAGACAGGGGCTTAAAATGAGCCGAGAGCGCAGAAAGTGTTTCGCTGGGGTTTGGAGGGTTCGAGCACGATACGGAGAAGTGAATTCGTCAGATGTGAAGGCGAGCATAATTGCAATCAGGCCGAGCTCGAAGGCTGGGGATGCCGTCTGGATGACAGCGTGTTTGAGCTCCACGTCTCAGCTGCTGTTAGTCCACACAAAAGAGTCTTTCAGAGACAGCGAAACAATTATCTTCTGATTGGGGGATTTGATGGAGTTCGTGACATTTTTACGATTCAACGTTTTCCAAAGGCTGGCCTTGCGTTTCATGCTATATTGTTATCTAATTGGCTTGTGTGACTGTACAGTACGTGGAGCCGTTTCCATCTCAGTATGCGGTTAATTGATTTAATTTATAAGCTCTCGTCTAATGTAAGTCATCATCGTTAGGTTGAAGAGATAATAAAAAGAGACATAACTAATGGCAAAGATTAGAGAGACAAATCAAGGTGCTTTACCCTCAGCGACGCCACATAATGAGATAAACAGCTTTGGCATTTTTTACTCTACGGCTTGTGAGCAGTAAATCGTTTGTTTATGCAATGACAGTTTGTAACTTTAAACTACATTAAGAAGAAGCTTAAAGGGATAGTTTACCTTAAAATGAAAATTATTTCATAATCTATGTAATTACCCCAAACCTGTATGAGTAGGACACACAAGAAGATATTTTGAATAATGTCGATGACCAAACAACATAGAACTTCATTGACTTCCACTGTATGAACACAAAACCACTGAAGCATTTCTCAAAATATCTTCTTTTGTGTTCTACAGAAGAAAGACTCACATACAGGACTTGAACCACATGAGAAATTATGTTATATTTTTATTTTCAGACATTTCTAAGCATTGGTTTAAGTGTCCAAATATTTGATCCCTCCCTTCTTTTGAACATACTTACTTATGAGCTTACCAGAGTTTACTTTTCTGAGGCATTAGATCTCTTTCTCTTCACAGTGGGCCCCCCCTCTCTCTCTCTCTCTCTCTCTCTCTCTCCTTCTCTCTCCCTCTCTCTCTCCTTCTCTCTCCCTCTCTCTCTCTCTCTCTCTCCTTCTCTCTCCCTCTCTCTTTCTCTCTCTCTCTCTCCTTCTCTCTCCCTCTCTCTCTCCTTCTCTCTCCCTCTCTCTCTCTCTCTCTCTCTCTCACTCACTCACTCTCTCTCTCTCACTCTGTCTTTGTCTTGCTCTCTCTCTCTCTCTCTCTCTCTCTCTCTTTCTCTCTCTGGACAGTTGGTTCAGCCTGGCAGTGATGGCTCTCCACAGAGATGAGAGAAGGCAAGTTTCAGTGGGCAGAAAGCATCATGGGAAAAACTCATCCGCCAGTCTGCCGTGTGATCTCATGCCCAGAAGCTGTGAAAAGGGCCAACTTCATCAGATACTTCTCGAAATCCATGACCTGTCCAGTGTGAAGCGCTGGCCGCAAACAGAAGAAAAGGAGGACTGGTGACTGAGATACGGGTGAGCGTGAGACTCCGGGGATGGGAGAGGTTGTTGTGCACCAAGCTGCTCTTTATCAATTTCAATTCAAACCACGACATCTAAAAATGCTAAGAGGTGTTTGAAAACATGTTGTTCAGAGTTTGCTCAGTTGTTCAACACATTCACTGCCGTTCAAACTTTTAGGATCACTTGGCTGAAATGTATTTTGTGATCTGAAAAATTTCCCTTTAAATATTTTTGTTGACATCAGCTTGATATTTTGATGAAATTACAAACAATCTACAAACAATATTATTAAAAAAGTGATCCCAATAACTTTTGAACGTAGTGGCCCTACTTACGTCTGAGTTTGACATTTACTGTATGGATTTGACTGATACTTTAAACCAAAACGAGTCAAATCCACAAAGAGATTTTTCCACTTGAATGCGATACCGTTCATCGTGAATCAAGGCAACGTTCTACCCCTTCTATCTTCTATCAGGTGAACATTTAATCATCATATTAAAAAACAGCACATGACTGTAAATGATCAGTGCAAAACTTAAGTCATCATTTTCCACACGCTTGATTTTCTTCGACTCCATCTTGCATGGGGTTTGTTTGTGGCAGTGCATTGTGGGTTTTTCGGTGCAGTACAAATGCGACAATGCTTCATATTTTGTCTGCAATAAGATTTCTCAAATGACGCTGTAATTGACCTGCGATTGTATCAAAATCTGACTCCCCGTAAGATTATGACTCCCTACGAAGGTTAGGGTTAGGATTAGGTGTGGGGGCGGGGCGGGCTTTAGAGATAGGGACCAATCACAAAGCAGCATCCTAAGTGAATGAACCAATCAGAAGTAGGGGAGGAAAATCTCACGGGGAGTCAGAGTCGAACACCGGCCATCGCTTTAATCTGACTGCAATGTGTGTGTCGTTACATAACAAGAGAATACAAATCCCCCATAAGAACCCAAAGACTGAAAGATACTGTTTGTTTGATATTTTAGGCCATTTATCATTTATTTTGATGAGTTTATAGCTTTTTAAACAGCGGGCTTTGTCAATGCATGTAACAAGAGTTTGTAAACGATTCTGACAGCCACCGTCATCTCGAAAAAACAACGCCATTGAATGCCATCGCAGGCTCAGAATGGGATTTCTCCCGTTGAGAAAGACAAAACCAGTTCTCTAAGTTCTTTCATATAGTCCCGACCAGCAGGATTCAAATAACAGGCGAAGAAATCAATGATCCACACATCACGTAATAAAGTCGCGTTATGGAAAGCTGTCCCAGCAGGAGCTCAATAGACTCTTTCCACAAATATTTGCAGCGTGAAGTGCCGACCATATTTTTGGATTAGCTACAGACGGCAAACAAAATAACTTGCTTGATTTAAATAAAAAATATCACAAACAAATAGATTAAAAAATCCAGTGTGATAGAGCTACAAATGATGCTTTGATGAATTCAAACGTTCTTATCAACTGATAATGGAAAAACGGGGAAAGGCGGTAATCGCTCCGGAAAATTGATTTGCGGCTGATGATATTCTTATTCGTTTAGAGGAGTGGTTTTAATTAAGCGCCCTGTTTAAATTAGAGGACAAATAGTTCCTCTTGTGAGTTAAGGAATCTGCTCATTTTCTTGCTGTTTAATAGGCAGCAGTGAGATGGTTTATTCTTCTCGGAATGGAAATCTAATGGCAAATAAATGAGATGCTCTCACCAAGAGACGCAGATTAATGATGGAGTTATTAGGCGCTATTAGTCTTCAGTTTTAAATATGCTAAATAGATTATTTTGTTCATTCATTGCTTGAAGGATCCAAAGGTTTGAGGGTGCGCTGGGGTGGTATTTCATTGATTTAATTTCTGTACTTTTAATTTTTTTAACAAGTATTATTATAGATTTGAATTAGGGCTGTCAAACGATTGATCGCGATTAATCGCATCCAGAATAAACGTTTGTGTTTACATAATATATATGTCTGTGCAATGTGCATATTAAATTTGTTTTCATGAACACATACATGTACATATTTAAGAAAATGTATAAATGTTTACATTTAATTTCATTGATTGGTCAATGTAAATAAATACATTTTAACATTTTAACATCTAAAAATATATACGTGTGTGTTTTTGTGTTTATTATACAAAATGCATATGCACAGTATATAATGTAAACACAAACTTTTATTCTGTATGCGATTAATCACGATTAATCATTTGACAGCCTTAATTTGAATATAAACTTAAAAATAAATGAAATATAATGTGTTTGAAAACAAGAATATAAACATTGTTAGAAGTGTTTTTGTAAAGTATGTTGAAAATGTCAATGCCACTTCAACTGAGCTGTAGTGTCAAATATACAGCACATAAAAAAATATACTTTCTAAAGTTTTGAATCTGAGGGTAACAGCTTACTGTTTGTTTGTATTTGTGTGTATAGTATGATTTATGGGTTCCATCAGACAGATAAAGTTTCAGTGGTTTTCACTTTAGAAATGTCTCTCGCAGCAGTGTAATGTAATGTAGAAGGTACAGAAGCTGCACTGATGTGTGCTCGGAGACACACTTCAAAACCTGAAAAAAGTCTGTCACTAAACAAGTATTTGTGTTCTTTAAAACATGCTGTTTACAAGTACCTTGCATTTAGCCTCACCAATGTGTTGACAAAATATGTTTCCTACTAGAATAAAGGACAGTACTCCATAAAACATCTGCTTACATTCAACTAAACATAGTGAAACTATGTCAACTATACCTTTAATAAAATAAGTACAGTTTACTTCAAGTTTATTTTATTAAGAAAAGCTCAAGTGGATTTTAAAGTATGTACATATAAGTATATATAAGTATATATATATATATGTACTAGGGTTATTTTGGAATGTACTATTTTCGACTAAATGTAAGCACTTTTTTTGTTTGTACTATAAGATGGATATCTTTTTTTTAGTACACTTAGAAGTAGATCTTAGAAGGATCCTCTCAGTAAGTATACTATTTTTTTTATTCTGTGAGTATTTTTCTTTAAATGTATTCCACACATAGTTTACTATTTATATCCATGATTATTTGTACACCAAGTATACTACTATGTTCCTATTTAGATTTTAATTTTTGTACTTTACAAATTTACATCTGTAATCTAAAGTACACTTAAAATATAGCTTCAGTTTCACACATTTTATTTACTATTGACCACAAGCTCCATCCCAGTGCTGTCTTGATAGTATTAAAACATGTACATTTATAAGACATCACGTTTTGTGGAAAAGTATTTACAGTAATACACTGTAAACATTTATTTGTTGTTTCGACTTTAAAAGTGAAGTTACCAGGCAGCCTTCAATTTTTTAAAAATATTAGTAATTACATGAATTTGATGCAACATTGTTGAATAAACAAAAAAAATTGAGGCAGCTGTGTAACTTAATGTTTTATTAAGTACATATCATTTTTACAGTGTTGTCAATTCAAACTAGTCAAGCATGCATCATCATGGTACTTGTAAACTTTTAAATCTTCTCAGATTTATTGTATTTTTTTGTCAGTTTAAATCCAAAAATACATCTAAGTGTCATTTTAAGTATATTTCTGAGAAGTTACCTTCTTTTTTATTTACTTATTTTTATATTTAAAAAGTATACTACCAACACACTTGAATAAATCTTTTATTTGCAAGGGTATGGTTTTTATTAAGAATTGTTTGTTGAAACTTGGACTCCATGTATAGTAAACAAATGATATCCATACTGCATTTCATTTCTGTTTTTATTGTCTCTTCAACTTCCCGAGCGACGCTGGCAACGCTAAGGCCTTGGGTTCAATTGGGTTCAATTACATACGATATTTAAATGCATTTAAAATTCCTGTCAATTGCAAAATGTAGGAAGTCATCATTACTTTTTGCAGTTAGGGAGTATAGGAAGTGTGAAGTTTATTTCTGTCTTTTCAGTGCGACATTGAGGTGACTCGCTGCTGCCCTCCCGCTCCATCTCTGCTTTCAGCAGTCGCCAACCGTCTCCGTGCACATACATTGTCCTTTATTTTGACAGGCTACGGTTTCAAATACCTTCCCCTTACTGACGTCAACTTGGATCGGTTACTCTAGGAATAAACATTTGGAGGCACGTTTCATCTAAATAAAGAAAGCGAGCTGTGATGGATCAATCCAAAAATAATTCAACTTTCAAAGGTTGCTTTCCTATCTGAGAACGCCGAGAATGATTATGTTGGCTGAGGTACGTGAGGTTTCGACAGCTGATGTGATAGTCAAAAATACAAATCCTGTCATCATTTATCACAGTTTGTGTTTAGACATTTATATATGATACTTTCTCTCAGCGGAACACAAAAGAAGATATTTTGAGAAATGTATTTACACAATTTAAGTCAATGTTGTTTGGTCATCAACGTCTTCAAAATATCTCAGGTTTGACATGACATGAGGGTGAACAAATGATGGCAGAATTTTCATTTTGGGTAGTTTAGCAAACGAGCACAGGGCGGTGAGTTTGTTGGTGTTATTACGACAGCAAAAGGCCACAAAAGGGCGAGTGAAAGACACGAGGTCAGAATGACATTATTCTTGTTGCATCTACGGCGGTTGTACTGCTGTGCATAATGTATTTTATTCTTTTGATTTCAGGTTTTTCTGAAGGGTGTTATTAGCGTCGCAGGATACGACAGGTCAGCGTATTACAATTGCTCACGTTTGAGGATTTGAATAAAAGCATAACTCGACCATAGCTCTTTGTGCTATGAGGATGAATGATACTTAAGACTGTACAGCTTTGTTAAGTGGAGGTGTGCTATTATTTTCTGAAATAAATGGTTTTAAAGGTCTGTTCCTGTGGCTCAGTTGGTAGAGCATTGCTCTCGGTTTTGCACGAACAGGCACATCTCACTTTGTCTTTAAAAAGGGTAACTTTCCCTGTCAGTATTATTCTTGATCTGCACTCAGTTTCTTTCCTTTTTAGCCCTGACTTCTGTTTTAACTTGAACCGTGCATTGACGAAGGCAGGCTCGTATATGGCCTCTCTAGGTTTTAAGGGTCTGTCTTACCTGTCAGACAGGTAATCTCTCGGTTGACATCCTACTGGACGTTTTACATCAGAGCTTCGGCTGATAAATGCTGGGGTTTAACTTAGAAACTTTTGATTACAAGCCTCTAAAAGACAAGTAATATAAGCAGAAGCCAAGAAGAAATATGCATCGGCGCACGGGCTGTAATATCCAGGAGTGATGTGTTTGTTATGTCCCGGTACATCCTCGTATGGTAAATGAAACATATATGTGAACTCGTGTTTTATTGAGGTGTGGTTAGGTTAAAGTGTGCTCACTGGCACTTTAAAATGAAATGAACAGTTGCTTCTCATGTTAATGATAATTATAAATAACTTTATAATTAAACATGTAATTTGTAATAGTAGATATAGACATTAGTACCCAACTATTATTTTGATCGAAAAAAAATGTGCCAATAAGTCTTTCATATATGCACTCGGTTAGACTTTTGACCTTTCATCAGGGCTGACATGATTTATTGGAAAAAAAATTGTGAGGTGACCTGAAACCTACGTGCTCGATCCCGAAATATCTAGATTCAGTGTTATTGACCATAAATTATGGCTTTATACTGATTCGACCTCACCCAACACCACCCAAAGTCAATTTATTTTATAGGGGTCACACGAGGAAGAAATATATTTTTAAAGTGACAGTTCCCTCAAAAATGAAACTTCTTTCATCATTTACTCTCTCATTTTATTCAAATCTGTATGACTTCAAATGTTAATAATCAAACAACATTGAACTCCACTGATTTCCCTTGTATCAACACAAAACCATTTCTCAAAATATCTTCTTTGTGTACCACTTAAAAAAGAGTCCCATTTAGGTTTACGACCGCATGAGGGGAATAAATGATGACTGCATTTATATTTTTGGGTGAACTGTCCCGTTGAAAAACGCTCATATTTCAAAATGCACATCCACACATGCATATTGTGTACATTTGTGACAGACACTTGTTTCAAGATACCTTAAAATGTAATGCAATATTTATTTTTGTATTTTTATTCATCTTTAACTCAAGTAAAACTTTGTTGTTCGATCACATGCACACACAGGATAACAAAGTTCATTCATGTGCGTAGGTAGTGCTGCATATATATTTATATATTTATACGCATTACAGTACAGTCAACAGTGTGCTCAGTTATATAAAATGCTCATCTTCAGCATATTCTTCCTTAAGAATCTTTCCCTACGCCCTCATAAATGTCTTATATTAGTCTCGAATTACCTTTAATTTCTCTTTTCATGGCCTGTGATGTTTGTCTTTGTTTCCCTGCCACTTTACACAAAGTGTAAAAGATGCTTCATCTTCAGAAAATGCTGATGGTCGATCCTCTGGGGTTGCTTATAATAATTTTTTTAGTTTTATCGTTTTATTTATTTTATATCGGGTTAGCAATTTTTCCAACCCTGAAAAGCTTACTATAGCTTTAAAACATGGTTGATTAAAACTAAATATACTGTTAAAAAACTATTTTTACAGAATTTTTCAGTATGTCTTTTTTACAAAATTGTAAACGTAATAAAAAAAACATTTTACTGTATTTATTATTTTAAAATTACAGGAAAAAACACAATTTTACAAGAAAAACAGAGGAAACCTTATTTTAAAGATTATTTTTGGCAACTCATTTGTAAAATGAATATATATATATCCTTATTTCCTTAAATTTTTTAGGGTATATTTCTTGTTTTTTGAGTCTACGAAAAATGTCAGTTTTTTTAAGGATGTACAACTCTTTACTTTTCATGCTTTATGTAGCATATCAATTTAGTTGATATGTTGGCATACCTTCAACAATCTTCTGAAAGTGCTGTGCGTTCAGTATAAGCACCATATTCTCACTGTAAGCGGAGGGACTTTCTGAACGATAACATTAATGGTATTTCAGTCGTGGAGATTTGTCCCACCAAACAGAAAATGTCCGTTACTGTACCCACTTAATACGATTAGCCACAGCCCGTGACTTAATTTAATGCATCTTAGTGGTTAATTTTAATGCTACGCTAAAGATGTCGTTGATGTCACAGCCGCTTACTGTCTTCATTGAAAGGAGAAGTGAGGAGGACGTCAGGAATTAGCATACAAAAGAGGACAAAGGAGGCGATTCCTTAGGACACCAGCACTTTAGCATGCTGGAGTTAATTCTGTTTACACACAAAGCTCTCAGTGGATCTTGAGGTGTGATTGAAAGCACTTATGCATCCGTGGCCATTTTTTTTCTTAGATGTAATTGTAGTGCATGTGCATGTTAGTATGCTTCTGTGAACGGTGACCCAAAAATGTATTCAGACACTTACGATGCATGGTAAAAAAATGTTCATTCCTTTTTAAAGATATAAAGTAAATACATGTGTAAACATTAGCATTATTGGTTGATATGTAATGCAATTCATATCATAGGGATAGTTAACTCAAAATAAAAACTCTCACTCTCAGGTCATTACAAATCTGAAGACCTTCGTCTGCAGAAAACAAAGAAGATATTTTGAAGAATGTTTGTAACGTGGTACCCATTGACTCCCATCGGTTTCATGTCTGTACAATTGGAGTGATTGGGGACCGCCATTGTTTAGTGATAAGAGGGTGACTAAAGGATGACATTATTTTCATTTTTGGGTGAACTATCCCTTTAAGTGCGGCTTGAATGTCCACATTATTTTTAGCAACACTGTGTGTATCACATTTCTGTTTACCTGACTTTGTGTTTCACCCTGCAGATGACAAATAAGCATTAAGGTTAAAAGCTTACCTGCTTTTAGCTTATCTGGCATTCAATCAGATCATGGATTAGTGGCAAAATCTTGCTTCTTGTGACTTCTGAAACAAAGCTGATCTCTCTGCCTTGAGGGTGGTTGATTGTCGTTTTCTCTCTAAAATAACATCATACAGTAGTTGTGTTGCGTTGAATGTCAATAAGACTTCATATAAATCTTATTGGAATGGTGAAATACGTAAATGCGAGGAAGCAGGATATAGGAAGTTAAATGTGATGCATGTACTGCTTACAGATGCCAAACGCGTCTTTAACCGAATGATACTGCCCTCTATGGGCCTCTCTTTCTCTCTCTCTCTCTCTCCCTCTCTCTCTCTAACCATGGCCATCACCCCTCAATTATTCTGCTGCGTAAAATAAGAGTAGAGTGAGGGGCAGTGCGCGAACAACACATTGTGCACGAAGCTTTTATTTCAAATCCTCTCATAAATATTCCACCCTGCCCCAAAAGTACAAGTGATCTGAGGACAGTAGAGCAACAGTGAGCCAATGGAAACCCAAGTTCCACTAGTTGAAACACTAGTTACAATTGCAACACATCTCCGAAGGCGGATTTACGGGAGCCGTTTGGCGAAGCAAAGCTAAAAACTATGAAACCAGCCAGCGTCGCGCCGGAAACATCAGGCGTCTGCGAAGAAATCGCATCCGGCAATAAACTACAACGCGACTCAAGCCGTACCACTCGCAGTCGTTTCGGGGATGCGTTCTTCGCGCGTCCGTTTCGCCGGTCCGCGCACTGAGGAAAGGAATAGACTGCTTCGCATTTGGATACACACATCGGTGGCATAGGCATTTTACATCTACTTGCCGATTGAAATGGACATGGGACGGGTTGGATTTGGTCAGGAAACGGAGATGCCCATCAAGAGAAATTCCTAAACTTGCCCCTTTTCTCTCTTTTGCATGCTGACCGTCACGTTTCCAGGGAGAGTTTGTGTAACACAGGCAGATCACGAACCACTTCACGGATTATTATACAGCCGTGTTAAGGAGAATCCAGCGTTTTCGAGGTTATGGATTGGTCATGATGTTTTCGAATTTGCCACATTTGAGCGGGTAAGAAACACGGCTTCGCTAATGCGTCTCATATCGGTTTTCTGCTGTCTGGAGCTGTCCGCGGTGCTGAAATGCAGTTATTTAGTTGGCGTGGGGAATTGGTGAAACCCACTTGATTTCTTGTCAAATATTCAGTTATGTGTGCGTTACACAACTTCATGTGTGCTGTATTTACGTCAGAGATTGTATTCTAGACCCTCGATGGTGAGGAATTACGAACGCGTTCCTTTGGAAAGACCGGCTGGGGTGAATAAATATAGTGGGGGATGAATGAGCTCTTGTTCGAAACGATTAAAATTGTGACGTGTATTTGTGATTTTTATTTGCATAGGAAGACTTTTCGGTGGTATTTTTATCATGCATGTAGTATAGCGCATTAGACTTCGCTCTCTGTGAATGTGTGTGTGTGGGTGTGTGTTTGCGCGTCCAAGTGTGTGTTTATGCGTGCGCGTCTATCTTCGAGAGAGAGAGAGAGAGAGAGAGAGAAGAGGTTGATTAGCATGAATACAAATGCTTCCACACATGCCGGATACTCATGAAAACGGTTTAAAATAGTCTGGTTAGCTCCTCAACGATTGATATGGAATATAATCTATGACGACGCGTTTTGCTTCTAATCGACCCGCGTCTTTGTCGCCTGAAGGATGAGCTATGACTTTCATATATAGCTCTCGCGTGCAGGAAGGGAAATTTATCATGGACACTCTCATGAAACGCGGATGTGTCGTTCACTGCATATGGCTTAACTTCGATAGTCGTTGAGAGTTGACATCATCTGAAATCGTCGGATATGTGGGGTGAGTACAGGAGATTTTTTTGCATCGGGGTCTCTGCTTTGGCGAGAAAATAAGTTCGTTATATTTCCGGAGTGACGACTGCATGGATTTTTTTGTGATCTTATTCGTCAGACGTTATAAATCCATGGAAACCATGGCGATGTCGGTTTGTTCAGCGCATGAGTAACCGGGTTTACATGTTACCTCTGAGTTTAGATCATTTGTAGGAAATGCATTCCCAAATTGCGCATTGGAGAGTGGATAGTATTTCTGCCAGTCGATGCTACTTTCATTTGCAATGACTCGAGAACGTTACGTTTTTTTCGTTCTCGCGTGTCTTTATAAATATGCTCGAGTGTGAAACACAGATTATGGTAGAATCTGAAACATCTCGATCGTTTTATACACATAATGTAGTGAATAAATCATTCCGTATGTGTCACTGAGAAATGCTTTAAAATATAGATGTCATTTATTTATGAGCTCTTGAATTGAGAAGTTTAGGCATTGGAGCCATACTCATCAGTTATTCAGACCAGCATCTGCTTGTGCATTAAGTAGGAACATTTTGCTCGTGTTAATGGTAAGGATGGCGGTGTTTATCTTTGAGTTTTAGTTTGCAGATAGAATGCTTTTATTTCCCGTAACAGACATTCATGGCTTCTTTTTCCTTTTTCTAGATGACACCCCGATCTGCAGCTGCACTACAGTGAACTGGGCCATTCCTGCACAAGAAAATGCATATCTGGATACTGAAAATAATATTGCTGCTTGCCACATCTCTGAGTCTGGTGGAGATGTATGACAGTTATGGGGAAATCTGCAGGAATCTGTGCACTTGCGAGGAGAAAGAAGGCATTCTGACGGTCAGCTGTGAGAACAGAGGCATTGTGCGGCTGTCGGAAATAAACCCGGTGCATTTCTCCACCTACCATCTTTTGCTGACGGGCAATTTGTTAAAACGATTATCTGTCGATGACTTCATCAACTACACTGGAGTTACTATTTTGCATTTAGGCAACAATGACATATCCGAGGTGGAGACCGGCGCGTTTAACGGACTCCAGGGATTAAAGAGATTACATTTGAACAATAACAAAATAGACATGCTTCGGGACGACACTTTCGCCGGACTGGAGAGCCTAGAATACCTTCAGATTGATTATAATTTCATTAGCGCCATCGAGCCCAGCGCTCTGAGCAGGCTTCATCGCCTGACCGTGCTTATTCTAAATGACAATTTGTTGTCTTCTCTGCCCACCAACATTTTCCGGAACGTGCCCTTGACGCACCTGGATCTCAGGGGGAACCGATTAAAGATGTTCCCTTACATCGGTCTGCTGGAGCACATGGACAAAGTGGTGGAATTACAGCTGGAGGAAAACCCGTGGAACTGTTCGTGCGAGCTCATAGCGCTCAAGGCCTGGCTGGAGAGCATCGCCTACACGGCTCTGGTGGGGGAGGTGGTCTGCGAGACTCCTTTCAGGCTCCACGGCAGAGACCTCGATGTGGTCTCCAAACAGGAACTGTGTCCCCGAAGGGCCATATCGGAGTACGAGATGCGCCCACCGCCACCGCTCAGCACCAGCGGCTACTTTCAGACCACGCCGGCAGCCGTGACGGCATCGGCCACGTCATCGGCCGTCCTCCGCTCCTCGTCCAGGCCCACCAAGGGCACGCGGCAGTCCAGCAAAACTAAGTCCAAGCCCACATCTCGAATTCCAGCCAACCCCTACAACTACGGGCCCATCATCGCTTTTCAGACCAAATCTCCTGTGCCTTTGGACTGCCCCACCACCTGCACATGCAATCTGCAAATCTCCGACCTGGGGCTAAACGTCAACTGCCAGGAAAGGAAGATCGAAAACATATCCGACCTAAAGCCCAAGCCATACAATCCCAAAAAGATGTACCTCACGGGGAACTACATCCCTGTGGTACGAAGATCCGACTTCGTGGAGGCCGAAGGATTGGATTTACTGCACCTGGGAAACAATCGAATTGCGCTCATACATGACAGGGCCTTTGGGGATCTAATTAACCTACGTAGGCTGTACTTGAATGGGAATTTGATCGACAGACTCACGGCAGATATGTTCTTTGGGCTGAAGAACCTGCAGTACTTGTATTTAGAATATAATAAGATTAGAGAGATTGTAGGCGGCACCTTTCGCTTCGTGCCCAACCTTCAGCTGCTTTTCTTGAACAACAATCTTTTAAAAACATTGCCAGGAGGCATCTTTTCAAGTCTGTCTCTCTCCCGGCTCAACCTTCGCAGCAACCACTTTCAGCATCTGCCTGTGAGTGGAGTTTTGGACCAGCTGAAGGCGCTGGTCCAGGTAGACCTGTTCGAGAACCCGTGGGATTGCACGTGCGACGCCGTTGGCATGAAGATCTGGTTGGAGCAGCTGAACACCGGAACGGTGGTCAACGACGTCAACTGCGTGACGCCCAAGCGGCTCGGCGGACAGGACATGCGGGCTGTGCCCTCGGAGCAGCTGTGCCCGGATTACTCAGACGTCGTCGTGTCCACGGTGCTTCCATCCGAGGAGCCTATCGGCGACAGGATCACCACCACAGACACACCGATGAGGTTCAACACCACTTCCAGTCACGTTCCTTTATCTGTTCTGATTCTCAGTCTCCTCCTCGTTTTCATAATGTCAGTCTTCGTGGCGGCTGGCCTCTTCGTGGTGGTGATGAAGAGGCGTAAGAAGTCTCAGAGCGACCGCACCAGCACCAATAACTCGGACGTCAGCTCCTTCAACTTGCAGTACAATCTCTATAGCAATCGCTCCGTCCCCAAGGTCAAAGCGCCGGCAGGCCACGTCTACGAGTACATCCCTCACCCGTTAGGTCACATGTGTAAAAACCCCATCTACAGGTCCAGAGAGGGCAATGCTGTTGAGGATTACCCTGACCTGCACGAACTGAAGGTCACCTACAGGAGTAATGCGGATGAGGACCAGGAGGTGACCTTGCGGACCCCGGCTTACACCGTCAGCACCATCGAGCCCCGTGAGCAGCCATCTCCTGTTCAGGACGCGGAACATTTCTTCAGAGGGATTCTAGAGCCAGATAAATCTCCGTCCTCTGCCGGCGGCAGGTTTGAATATAAGTACACCGGGCCCGTCCCGTACACGTACCAACCAAACTTTGACGTCAGACGCCAGTTCTTACATCCCGAGGGAATACGAGACACTATGCTTTACAGTACGCCGCCAAGTACTGTCTTTGTGGAGCCCAATAGAAACGACTATTTGGAACTAAAAGCAAAACTTCAAATTGAGCCGGACTACCTCGAAGTTCTTGAGAAACAGACGACTCAGAGTCAGTTTTAAATCTATAGATGCAGTTAAAGCATCCCCCCCGTACTCACTCAATCTGGAGGGTGCCTTGGCACAACAAACACTAACTTAACAAACAAAAAAAATCCAAACCTTCAGTGGGGTGTGCCGAACTATGTTCCTTTAATTTCAGAGTCACATGGCATTCATGAAAATGAAATAGAGCTCGCTGAACTCGGATGCGATTACAAACTGTCAACGCAAAATCTATTTTTTTAAGATAAAGATTGAACACACGTGAATCTAAGTGTACAGGTTAATCTCACCCAAATACATTTTCAGGAATATAATCACACAGATATTGTGGGTTTGGTGATGGGGAAAGGGGTTTACGTAACAGAAAAAAACAAACAAACACTATACAGCAGTGCATCCAACCGAGCGGGACAATTTCTCTGCTTTAGTCTGTAAGTAAGTACTGTATTTATTGGTATACTCTTTGCCATGAATTTTTTTCGATGCTCATCGATATTATGTGTGTCACCATGTCCCACGATTCTCTGTACGAGCATTTTGTTTGTGGTTTCCGATCACTTACTGTAGCTTGCATTGTACAAGTTGCTTTCTTTAAGCAGTGGCACACCCCAACGTGGAAGAAAGACTCTGCATCATCAACTGTTTCAAAGGAGAAGTGTCTTTGTATGCTGTTCTGCACTTTTTCGGAAGATGGAAGGCCATCGGGTCTTCCCAGCTAACATTAGAAGAAATATTATATATTAAAAATGAATATGAGCATTCATTCTTAATATGTATTTTTAATATGTTATATCGAAATTCATAAATAATAATTGAAGTAATAATTATGTTGTGTAATACTGATATTTTAATGTAACACCTATTTTTATACAAGCATTCGCGGATCCTTTCCCCTTATCGTTTTCATCGTTTTGATTGCTTTGCACTTATTGCACTATATTGACCAAAATATGTTTATGTCATTAATAAATATGATGTCCGGTTCTTATAAAACTTTGTCGGGAATTCAAACAGGTTGTTTCTCGGCTGCCACCAGGTGATGGTTGCAGGATTGTTGAAGTTAATTCAATAGTTGTAATTGATTAACAGACCCAACAGTGAGTGAACCTCTCAATTCTCAGACCTTGTCTCTGTGTGTGTGTGTGTGTTACACAGCGTACATCAGGCTACACTAAATAAGGTCAGCCCTTACTTATTAAAAAAACAAAACATGTAATCAATAATGGCTAATCTTACTTGGGCTTATTATAGTGATAAGATGTTACTCTAACAGGACAGATGTGATAAAGTTATTTGTGTTCTATATGCATTTGGAGGATATCCCTTTGGAAAATTAAGCATGGTTTTATTTAAGAAAAACTGTTGCATAGCTGTTTTCTACTCATGAATGTGTAAAATAGTCAAAGAACGACAAAATCGAGTCAAAATTAAGATATGCGTTGAAACAACCCAGCACAGGTTCATTTACAACCTAACAGTTTGTTCTGTCCATATTCTACACAACCATAGGTTGAAAACAATCCAACATAAGTGTAACCATGTTTTTGACATATTCATTTCAATTTGTGTCAGACAGTAAAATGTAAATGTTCATTTAATGTTGAATCAATGTTGTGCATAACCCATCTAACATTGATTTAACATTAAATCAATTATCTTTTTAAAATAAAAATGGACAAACCCAATCAGTGGATTAAAAATGAACCTTTGCTGGGTTGTTTTAATGCATTGCTGGGTGAAATATAAACATTTTCTGGGTTAGATTTGTCCATTTTTGACCCCACGATGGGTGGAAATAACGTAACATTTTTGAGTGTGTGCACACTAACAAATGCATGATTGAATAAAATGTGGACTAAACCAACTATCGCTTTATAGATGAACCTATTCTGGGTTATTTAAAATCAAAATGGTTAATTTCATATACTTTGAATAATGTTGGGTTAATTTCAACCCAGCCATGGGTCATGGGTCATTTTCTTCGAAGCAATAGTGCTAGGTTGTTTTAACCCTTTGTTGGGTCAAATAAAACAAAATCTAGGTTAATTTAACCCAACTGTTGGTTTTGTTAAAATAACCCAACATGTTTAGGTCTCGTTTAATTTATGACCCAACCATTTTTCTTGTCCATATTTTTGAGCCAGTCTGTGAAAATATAAGATTGATATCTTTATTATTAACTGAGTAAGGTCATATCAAAGAAGGAAATGATGGTGAAGTTAATGGTTGATATCGAAACTTTGATGCTTATTATCTCATTATTCCATTTTGAGGCTTTGAGGATGACATTTTATCCTACAAATAATTTGAAAACAACCCATCTTGCACTCATTTGGACAACGCCGGACTACGATATTGGTGAAGGCTGTTTCCGCCGGTGGATTTGAAAGGGCTGTGTGGAGTATTGAGAGATGATGCCGACCTGGCTCTCTTCTCAATGATAAAGAGCTCTGCTTTGTACCCAATGCTTCTCTGGACTCAAGGGTCCTATTCCACTTTAAGCTTGATGTGGATCTTTTTATAGCCATGGAATATGAAGGCTCCATCCGTGGATGAGGGGCTTGAATGATTTGGGCGACCTGACAACTTGTCTTGGTAGCTTGAAGAGTCTGAGTCATGAAGTTGTAAAGCTACAAAGGGCTTTCATGAGAGGACAGACCTTGGCCTGGCGTTGCATACTGATTCACCGCTCGGGGATGTTAATCTAATTAATGCGAAGCGGCTTGATTGTCAGGTGACGTGCGTTTCATCCACATGTGCACATTTTATTCATGTCGGCTCGATGTTATGAAGTGACGTTTTTGAAGGAGTCACTGTGTTTATTTGTCTTATGTTTTAATCAAGGAAAGCGGATTTCACAAAAATATGTTTTTCTTTCAATTTCTTGCTCAGTGGTGTTTCTTTTATAGCTCAAAAGATTTGATTTCGGAGTTCTGTTTCATTAAAGAATCAAGTAAGTCTCAGATGTTTCTCCACTTAATTTTACAATTTATTATACTTTAAAATGTGTGAATGAATATAGGAAGGTTGTGGAGATCTATTAATCTGGATTTGAGTAAATGTGATGAGAAATGTTTGAGTTGATATTGAGATCTTCACTAATATTGACTTTTGATTGCAGACGAGACAAATGTGATCTCAGTTTGACACATTGTTGACATCTCTTCTCAAACTGTTGTAATGACTGTTGTCAGATTTCGGAAACATCTGAGATGCAGCTGAGATTAAACGTTTCTCAATGGTCTATATCCTCAATGCCTGTTGTTTTTGCTTTCTGAGTGCATTTGTGCTCATCGTGTTATAGGAAAGGATGCATTACCTTGTTTTTTTTTCCAGAAAAGATCAACAAATATCCTCCAAGTCCACAAATGATGCTTTTTAATCAGCACAAGGGGCTTTTGAGGACACGGCGTCTCATTTTCCCCCTCATTATTCGGGCCGGGGGATGGCCCGCGATTGAAGACAAGTTCAAGGAGCTCCGCCTAATTGAGAAGGCAGCTATGATACGTGACAGGCACCAATGAGTCTGTTGATTAGTTTAATCATGATATTTAATGAAACTCTTCGAGCCGTGGGGAAACGCCAAAGTGCCATCATTTCAGAGGTCTGGAGTCATTTTAATCCTCTGTATCCACGCTCCCTTGCAATGTATTCAAATTATGCAGCGAATGGTTTAGGGGTTTGTTTCTGCCCATGTTTGTCTTTAAAATCAAGTGTCCAGGAGATTTGGACTGCGGGCCAGACCCGATTTGAGCCCCTGGAAGCACATAAAGTGGTTTGTAAAATCAAAGCGTTTGGATTGCATACTTGACTCAGACAAATAATAAAGAGCTCCGCTCGTGGCCAAGTTCTTGGATGCTGTGAGAAACACAGTTAGCCATGTTTATGGACTGGAAACTGCCAAGGGTTACCATAGCAACCAGACACCTGTTGGTTACTGGCTAATCCAAAGGAAATTACCATAAACATAGCAAACTGCGTTCCGAACGTCTGCATTCATACGTGCCTCCGACCTCCGGGTTGCGGCGGAAAATTGTTGTAATTAGAATATTTTGGGTGAATTAGCACTCGCAAACTAGGAGAGAAAACAGCACAACAAAGAGACACTAAAAAGGCCTGTTTCAAAGAGCTGCAGGCGGTTCTGTGTGGAAAACTCATTTGTTTTTGTCTCGACTCCCATTAGATTGCATGGGCTGAACTGACGACTGAAGCAAAAAGAATCAAAAGGAAAGCCTAATGCTGACGTCAATGTTGTTCTCATTCCGAGCTCTAAATAAAAATTTTTGCATGCCATACTGGTTTTGGACATGTCTGTTTTTTACCTGAAACATCATGTAGGAATCAAAATATAACTTGGAAAACTTGTCTGCCGGCATGAATTGGTGGTCCCACGGATCCCTTCCAGAGTTGAATTTTGGTCCCAAAACAAGACTGTCCACGTGTTTCATTAAGAGAAAAAGAAAAGGAATGGAGCTGGTGTATGCACTTTTCTCCCAAAAGGATAAGCTTTGACTATTCGCAAGAGTGTTTTCTGTATTCTGTACTATTTTTACACTTTGCACAAAAATATGATTTTCACTACTTTTTTGGTACTGTTATGTAATAGAAATGTCTCGGGCAGTGTGATCTCATCCGCATTTTAAATCATTTATATCACACGTTTATTTTGTGTGTTTGAATATGAGCGTATTGACACCAATCCTAAACCTACAAATGTTTGCAAACTGATGTTATAAAGAGAAGATATTTACAGGCGAGCGTAAATGCACGTGTGTGTAACTAGGAATAAGAACAACCCAATAGTGAAATGACAACCTTTTCACGTTCGCAATGAAAGATATGTCATGTAGACATTTCATTAGAATATATTTTGGGGTTTAATATTCTACTCTCATTTTGCTTCTCGTATCAGTACCGGTGACGTCCTGATGCGCTTTGTAATGGTGTAGAAACCACGCTGTAGTTATTATTTCCTCATTCTTTTTGTTTGATTGTTTGTTTACGAAACCAATGGGCAGTCACAGTATAACCCCTGATAAATGGCGAGTGTAACATACTAGTGATGCCTGGCCAAAGCGAAAAAAATCGAATAAATAAAATAAAAATACAACAGCCTGATAGATCACTGCTTGAGAGTTGATGACTTTTAAGTACCGGTCTTACATCATAGTCACAGAAAGATGACCAAAGTCACATTAGGAGAACCTGCCGAGGAATACAGTGTGTGCACGTTTGAGCGCATGTGTTTTTTTCAACGCTTGCACAGAAACATGCTGTATTGCAATAAATGGAAGGCATTCTAGTTTATTTATTGCAGTGCAAGCAGGCCTGTATGGATTGATACATTATCTCTGTATAGGCTCATGGGTTGTACTTTGTCTTCAAATAGCTATTGGATTTGTTTTCAGCTTCAGCACCTATGTATGTGTGTGTTTCATGCCAGATTGCAACATAATCTGTGTACAAAACAATGGGATATCATGCGTGATTCATGCCTGTTGTATGTTTTCCTAACAGACACAAAGCAGGATTTTTCACAGGTCCCCAGTTGTAGGAATAATCGCAGCCGTTTTTTTGCTATTTTATTCCGAATGTATTTCTAGAGGAAATTGTTATCGCTCAGTTGTTGCTCTTTTACAACTCAGGAGATGTGATGGAGTTCTCGTTGTATAGGAGAAATAAAAAGAGAAACAAATGAGAGTGTCATTGTTGTGACGCATGAAGAATGTGGAGGTGTAAAAAATCTGGATTTTAGTTAATGTGATGAGAAATGTTTGAGTTGATATTGAGATCTTAATGTTGAAGACTTTCGATTGCAGACGAGACAAATCTGAGCTCAGGTTGACACATCGAGCGCGTTTACATGCACAGTCTTAAGAAGATTATGCTTATTAAGATGATATATAATGCCAAAACTGCTCATAAATGGCTTAGGCAAAACCCAATCGGCATAGGTAGTTTTTTGCCCATTACTCCAATTTCACGCTGCATGTAAAAAGACCTTTGACAGTTTTCTCTCAGTTTTGTTTATGTGCGCATGTCTGGAAGTGCAATTGGGCAATTCCAGTGTTATGGATGTGACATTTTGCGTTATTGACGTGACATAAAAAATTTCAGAGAATGAAATTGTTACGATTATATTGAACCAACTGTTTATATTTTACTGAACCCTTGTTGATGGAGTCAAAACATCAAAAAATGTCAGTGTTATGGATGTGACAAAAAAAGGATGGGTTTTTGGGAGACGATAAACTTTGTAGGATTTCCGTAAATAAAATGCACAATCCTGTAGCATTAATACACAATGAATGAAGAAGTGATGCCTCTTTATAGAACATCAAATAGTTACTTTATATTCATTTTCATGTGTCCATTTATGAGGAATATGTAGCGTTATGGATGTGACAATTCTGAAAATGGCTCTTATATAGGTATACCTGACTATAAAATTCATGCACTAAAAATAAAACAAATGCTTCACAAATGTGAAGAGAGATGTCACATGGGTGTTTCAACCACCAAATGTTCAAATCTTTGCTGTTACCAGAGTAAAAACCACTGGTAAAAACATACTTTTTTCGTGGTACGGTTGACTTTTTATACAAATTTGCCCAAAAGTAAAAGTCCCAAACGGAAGTAATGATAATATATAAAGGTCTGCTCTGGAATCATTAAGTTGATGTAGAAATGTCAAAATGAAGAATTATTGTTGCATATGCAGGTACTGCAGACATGAAAAGAGAAACATCTTCTGAGTGTTTTCCCGCTGCATTTTTAATTACTAAACAGACTATCGACGATGAAATCAGTGCACGCGAGAAACCCGGCACGTCTCAAACTTCCGTGTAAACGCGGTTTTCTGCGTAGCCGGTTTTTACTATGCATTTAAAACGTGAAATCAGGTTTCTTTTTAAGATGATTTTTGATAGATATCCGATTATCTTGTGCATGTTAACGCACTCCTTGAGATGTCTTCTAAACTCGCATGGAGACGTTTTGGCAGACGCTTTTATCCAAAACGACTTACATTGCTTTATCCTATACATTTATAAATAGGTATTTGCAATCCCCTGGGATCGAACCCACAATGCTCTTACCACTGAGCTTCAGGAAAGCTGTTTGCTCTCCATGTCTCCTTGATGAAAGATAATGAAGAGATCATTTTTCTTATAGGATTTATTTATGTAGAATATCTTTTAATTGAAGCTCTGCTTGCTATGAAGTTCATCCTTTAATTTCTTTTCTCTCTTTTTGGTGTCGTCCTAGTTTTGCTGTCTCCAGCAGAATTCACAGCGAGACGCTGCAATGTTGTTCCAAATTGAGGTTCTGTGGAAGAAAGCGGATGCGTGAGATAGCATGTGTAATGAAGTGCCGGGGAAGACAGACTTGTAATTTCCTGCTTGTGTGCGACTGATGTTGTCTTAATGAAGATACTGCAGGAAAGATATCTCGTCAATAACCATGTTTGGCCTGCTCTGTGCTTGTGTAAAGTGATCGACTGTCAAGATAGTAAATGTAAAAAGTTATTTTGCTTTGCGTTCACTTACTTTATATAATCTTGTAGAGTGTGTCATAGACCAGATCTTATACTGTACATTACATTGGCATCAATTTACATGGGCCTTTATGTAATTCTTGTGTTTTGGCAGAGTTCTTTAAAACAGCTTCTCTAATCGTATTTTACTTTCAGAATTCATCTTCCGTCGACGCATTAACAATTCATGGTCTTTCTGGCCAGCATTGTCCTTCCATATACAGCATTTTGTTTTTAGCTACTGCAGTGATGAAGCTGTTTTGTAATGTTATTTTCATTTATCTTTATGCTATTGTTTTTTTAAGCAACTGTTAAATCGTTGAGTTTATGGTAATATGTTTTGGCTCCAGGTTTTTGCACAAACATCAGTTTGAAATATTTTATAAATCATGTCTCAGATCTGCAGATAACATATCACACTTATTTTTGACATTAATTTTTTTCTCGTTCTGTTTGATTTAAGAATATTTTAGGGGGCAGTATTAAAAATAAAGTGAACAAAATGTTTTTCATAGAAATAACTTAATCTTAGTTACTTTTCTATTTACTCGAAGAGTTTGAAAACAGGTGAAGATAACATCTTTACCAAGGACATAATTTAGTTCATTATTTTGTCTCGTCAAGACTTCTAGAGTTCATTTGTAAAAACAGATAACTGAGTTTTTAAAAATGTTCAATAATAATGTTTTTCTTTATTGCACATTCCAATTAATAACGTCATAATAACAATAACATAATAACATTAAGTCATAATAACAACTTGTGTGCAGCTAACTAACACAATAAAACAGTAAAAAGCATGAATTTTGAACATTTTTAAAAACAGAGTTAAATAATACGGAGATGTTTGTTTTCAAGAAACCATTTCAAACATAATAGATAAAATAAGACCACAGGCATTTCCTGGAACTAATTGTTCTTCTTCTGTTTCCCATATTCTGAGTTTCTGCGCAAGAGCGTCCTCTGGCTTTCGGATGTGACGGCATTTAACCGTAAGTCAATGAGAAACTGAGAGCATAAGAATCGTACGATTTATCGCTCAGCCCTAAAATAAAGTGCTTCCATTATAAAGTGAATATTGTGATGTCATTTTATTTTTTAGTTGTCGAAACTCTGTACACAATGTGATACTTAAAAGTGTTACCGTATACACATTTGTGTAAAAAACACATTGCTGAAAAGTATTCACTTACACTATCACACAAGGTGAAGCACAGACCAGTTTGTCTGGTTTTGTCCACATGCATATGAGACTTGTTTTGTTATCATCCAGGGACTTTGGCAGATAGTCACCTTCATCACACCTTAATGCCTTTAACGTTTTCATCTCGGGTTCATTCACTCTCCACACTGGTTTTCTGGGAATGTGGGACAACAGAAACGCATAATTACTGTCATCTAAAGCTCCTGTGATCTTAAGGCCTTCTCTGAAGTCCGACAATCATGTTTTCCCTCATTGAACCTCGGCACGCTAAGCGCTAAAGTCCTCCCTCTGCTTGTCTGTCAACACGGATGCTTCGCCGACGCCTCAACCTAATCCTGCCAATCACAAATACAGCAGTGAACTCCACCGGTTTAGCGGCATCCTCTCCAATCGTCTCCTCAGCCTCTCGGATTGAAGCAAGCCTTCGGATGGAGTTTAAAGGACGTCAAGCATCAGCCATCCTCAAATAATTTGCCTTTACACCATGACCGCTTTTCACCGCTTGGATCCAAATTTTGAAAGGAATAATAGAAATCAGTCACCCTTATGCGGGTTTAATGCTGTGGATGCTGTTATGGACATTCGGTAGAAATTAGCTGTGAAAATACGAACTAACGATGTCTTATTAAATGTTGAAATAACTTATATGAACAAATGCTTTGGAAGTATTGTCCTAAGCCTATAGTCCCTGTAATTCGCTTTGTGTAAAAGTGCCAAATGCATGAGTGTGAAATAATTGGTTGCCGGGCCACAGGTTTGCAGGCGGGCGAAGCTCAATGGCCTCTTTTTCATTCTATCGCTTGCATAATTCTTAGTCAATCTGTGCCGGTCCCCCTCATATCTGTGTGTTCCCGACTGTGAGAACATTATCTAACAGTCACTCCTTGCTGCATGAGTAATTATAGATGCTTTGAGATTTTGATAGGAAACAACAACAGCTCTTGTTTTACATTAAAAGTTTTAATTTGGAAATATTCAATCACACGAACTGTTAAATGGAAAAACGAACCGCTGATGAAAGCACAGCACATTGGAATATAAAGTGTCTTTTTGTTGAGCACATTTTTTTTCTCATTGGATTATTCTGTTGCTTTTGTATATGTACTGTTTACATTAACTTGTAAACTCTTTTAGTAAGACTGGCATGGATCTGCAGAATCTTACATGTTTGGAAATATGGCTGAAAGGTCTTAAAATACTTCAAGCATGAGTAGTCAGTAGGACTCTCATTTATTTCAAAAGTGCAGTGCCAGCAAAACGACCTTGCTATTGTACATGTGTTAGGACATGCAGTTGATTATTTATTCATTGTGGCATGGGATCCGTTCGCTGTAAAAAATTCCCCAAAAGCAGTGGACCTCAAACTGTTATATGATCTTGATATGCTAAAACAGCGAGAACGTGGTAAGCCATATATTTCCATACGATCCAAATAAAGACTTCTAATGGTCAACTCTACAATAATTAAAAAACAAGAATACGGAAGTTTAGTAGATTTAAAGCTTTAAATAATATAACATAAATATTGACTTAAAATATTTGTTTAGGCCTACTTTGAATTCTTATATATATATTTAAATAAATTTAATTTAATTAGCTATGAGTTAGCAAGGTTTCAAAGAATATTCATTTCACCTAATCCAAGTTTTTTTCCCTACATATGGTTTTCATTATATCTACCATAAATGCCGCCATCTATAGATTTATTTACGTCTTCACATTTAAGCACCTAAGACATTTCCACAGTTCAATGTTTAATCGGTCACACATTCACTTCCGACCATCAAAGGATGTGTTAAAACTATTCTTGTCAAAACATAAACGGGATTCTCAGACAAGCTTTTGGTTCTTTGTCAAACTGTCGAACGGACGTCACATCGTTTCACTTCCGGCTACGCGTCTGAGGAATATTAAACTGTTCTGTTTGTACATCGCTGTGTTCTAAATCAAAAAGTTTAGGTGTGCGATAAAGTAAATATATAAAAAAAATGATTAAAGATTTCCTGCCTGTGTATCTAACCGGATATGTACGTGTGCGCTGGAGGGCTAGCGACGTCAACACGTTTGTCAGTTCAGCGGACGTCGAGTCTTGATGCCGACAAGACTGTGAAAGAAAAGAGAACAGGTAAAGAAATCAAGGAGGATTGGATTTTATACGTAGTTTATTGTGAAGAGAAAGTGTTTGTAGAAATTTGGTAATTTTTCCATGTGTACAGCACTTAACCGACAGCGCGAGCTCAATCCCTGAACACGCCTTGCTTATCGAGATTTACACCTGTCTTGGGTTGTTTTATTGTCTTCTGTTGTTTCGTCAATTCTTTGGCCTTTCTTCACAGTGTCAATTAAGTGTTAATCTTCGCTATGTTGATCAGTAATTGCTAAATGACTGCTGTCAAATGTTACTTTTAGTGAATGTACCGTATGACATCAGTTCGCAAGTTTACACCAGAGCCATTGAGAGAGAGGGCTTTTCCAAAATGACGCACTACATGTGGATTTGCGGTCTCGTGCACTTAAAAGGCTGATTCGCCGGAAATACGTGTTTTTCTTTGTCTTTGGTGTGATATAAGTTATCCATGTATTGATTTAGACACGTAAAATTGCAAAATGTGTAGTGTCGGAACAAAAGATGTATTATAAGCGAATGCTCACCCAGACTTGCCTGAAACGCCTCGTGTAACCACACCCCGGCGAATCTACGTCAGTTCGTAACAGTTCATAATTCAATGTTCATTTATTAATTACTTACTTATTCACATTAATGCTTATTTATTTTTTATTTAGCCAGCTAATCAAGAATATATTTTTTTAATGCAGTGCATTAAAGCTGTACAACACACCTTCTGTATTGTATAGAAATATTAAATAACAACATGGATGCATATTAAGAATTGTATACAGAAGAGGAGTGTATAAAAATGAATAAATATACATAAACAGTTGCATTTACGTTATGACAAATGAATGCATTACAAACATAAGTATTTATTGCGTAATGCTCGGGTGGCATTTCAACATGTGAAATACAGAACAGTAAAACTGACAGCTCCAGTCCCAAATAACAACAATGGGACAACACGTGTGATCGACTTCACGTAGTGCTGCCCACACTGATCAGTGAATGACATCAAAGTACCACGAAAGTGATCAGAACACATTGCTTGCTCTTTCCAGTGTGATGACCTCAAGTCTTTCCAAAAATGCACTCCCATGTACCCTTGTGGACTCGTGACTTGTGCCCTATAGATCTGCACTTCCTGACATCACCAAGTGTGGACTCAGAGGAGGTCCACAAGACCAGAGTGCTCCATTTGGGACAGGCCCAGAGAGTTCTGCCACCAGAGGTCCGAAGCGCTAGAGCGTCACGTGATTCACGGAGCCTTCAGATAGTACCAGGAAGTTACGTTTTCTTTTTAAATGCTTTATTTCTTTCATTTTTATTCATTAAATGGCTTTCGTCTTTAAATGGGTTAGAAGTTCACCTCAGTTGGTCTATTCAGTCGCAGCTCCATGCATAAGTTCCAGGAACTATTAGGGATAACTATCCATTGACGTCATTTTCCCAGGTGAACACGCCGGGTCACGCCCACCTTGAGCGCCAGGACACGTTCCTCTGAGTGCTAAGAAACGCAGCAAAATGGCTGAGGAGAATAGGAGAAACAAAGAAACTGGGACTAAAACACATAATTATTTGCAAGCAGGTGTTATTTGCAAACTGAAATGTTGCACAGAATTGCGTTTCCTGATATTGTAAGCACTCATTTAAAACGTACATTTAAAACACAACGGACTGTGCTTATATAAATTGTTTGTGCTTTTGACATAACAGCGTGTGTTTGAGTGTAAGAACATATGCAAGACGCGAAAGAGAACTTCATGATGAGGATAACTGAGATGTCTGGAACAGAGATAAAGTCATATGAAATGTATGCCGGTGAATGGGGATGCATAGACGCATCGCAGCATGTAGAATATATACGTTACACTGTAAAACAATCTAAAGATCTCTCCCCAATAAAGAAAGAGACAGATTTGTTATACATCACTCAGTTTCTCAGTTGAAATGATCAAAAGTGCTTGTAGAGTGATTAATCTTGTTCTTCTATGTTGCCGGATCTGCGTCAGTTCTGTGGCATACTGCTGGATAGCCTTGAACTTTGGAACAGCAGTGTTTCAAGTACCGATATAAGCAAAATTCTGGTATTGAACAGATTTAAATCTAACATGTATCGGTAAATTTCCAGAACCGGTTTACCGCGCGACCCTAATACCCTCTATTGAAACTGTGAAAAAACTGTTCCAGTAGAGTCAAGGAAGAAGACGTTACTCTCTCTCAAAGGCTCTGGTTACCACAGGTGTATTTCTGTTTACATCCAACCATCCTCTCGGTCAAATGTGAAATCTTTCTTTAAAATACAAGTCACATGGTATATATTTCATACTTAATGAAATGACATTCATCAGATTTGTAAGTGTGATTAAAATGTACATTTAGGCTTACTCTTTAAGGGGTGCTGAATGTTGTTAATACAGAGTGTTACCATATCTTTATTAATTAATTTGTTTAAATTATTATATTAAATTATAGTATAAAGTACTTATTATAAATGAATTAGTATACAGCATTGACATTTATTATGCAAAATTCTGATGTTTACGTGGCTTCTCTTCAGCAGTCTTCTTATAGAAAAGAAAAAACATATCACCAGATCTCCTGAAGAGATCTCCGTTAATCTCATGTCAGAAGATCTCAGCACTATCTATCACATTACGCTTTCCATTATGTCTGCCAAATATATAAATGTAAATGTACACTTAATATTGTCAAAGTCTGTTTAGGGAAGTCGTGCAACATCGGAGGCTAGTTTGCAACGTGCCTCCGGGCAGTTATTATCACGTTATTATCACGTAATTCAAACAAGGCATGAATGGTCAATACTGATATTTCTATAATATCCCAATTAAATGACATATTTAGAAACAACATTTAAAAATGACGTAAACTGTTCCATAGCCTAAGGTTTGTTTCCAGTGATCAAACTGTGCTTAAAAAAGATTATTTTTCATGTTGCTTTAGATACTACGCATGCGCAAAGTTTCGCTAGGTCGGCCATATTGAGCGTTGCGCTCCTCATTTATTTCACGTGGCAGTGACACATCTTGTTAATATTCATTTCTCTGGTATAATTAATTAATTTCGATACAAACTTAAACATTTCTCTTCAAATTCTTTGACGACCAAATGTTATATCTCTATTCTACTGACATATGTCAACGATTGATTCATTTGTCTTATTTTATTTACCCCAAGGAATTTAAAAAAGAAACATCTATAATGCATTTGGTACTTAAATGAAACATTATTGCTAATACTTGAATGAGAGCACCATAAATGAAGCTCTTAAGCTATGAAAAGGCCACGTTTGTGTTAGGAAATTTTCTTTAGTGTTATGTTTAATATCTTTGATATAAAGTTGTTTTTTTCCCAAACACATAAGACCGAACATTAAGCAGCAAGCTTTTGAAAATGTCCACTGGTGATAATAAATGCACATTTATCTCATGGTTGCTACTCTCAATAAAGCGGGCGAGAGGGCCGGCCAGCTCACTAATGGATTGAAATTCCACATCGAGCTATTCCAACTAAACCAAGCGCTGCTCTCCGGGGCAAAGGCTTGGCAGGCAGCGTTGTGTGACATAAACAAAAAAACGACTGACTAATGTTGCCTCCCTGTCAGATGGACATCATTCATTCTCAACGGAATGATTGATTCGATACTTTCCGTTGACTAATGACGACAGCAGGAGAATCACAGAAATGAGTCGAGAATCTTTACTAAGAGAAGTGTGATGGGTGGCGGAGTGTCTGCTACAAAGTGTTAATTATCTGTTGTCCAAAACCATTCAAAAATGGAAATTTGTCTTGCGGGAATTCTGTGATATATAATTTAAAATGTCAGTGATATATAATTTAAAATGTCATTTTTACTCCTGTGAAATTTGCTTAGAGTGGGACAGATACAGTAGTCAGCGCAGCCATTTTTTTGAAAACCACAAATTACAGTATAGGGGTCGAAATGAATAACGAACAAAGACATTTTTCATTGCTTTTCTCTTTTTGTGTCGCTCGGAATTCAGAACGGTGAGTCACAGTTTCATATTTGTTTTAAACAGAAAGTTTTGCACATTATTTTTTTAAAGAAGACGTCCTGATCTGATTACATATCGTACTGTGTGGAAAACAAAACGATGTTCTTTGATGAAAATGAATCGCTCTTGTTTTTACTGTCAGGAACGGTGACAACCGGAACACAGCAGACATGAAGGTTTAAAGGACGAGATAAGTGGGTAGAGCACGTACCGCTCATGTTCTGGGCTTAATGTCACTGGGGACAAAAGAGCTCCCTTAAAAAAAGCTTCAGCCCATTTCTGCAGCGCCTGCCAAGTAATCCAGCAATATTATGGCATTTACAACCATGAACATATTGTGTCATTCCTGTTATTCAGCACCAACTCTGTAAATGAAAATACAGATTATTTCACGGCTCTTTGGAATGCTTGATTCTGATTGGCCAGTCGTGACATTTGCAGGTTTGTTATTCCCAGATAACAACCTCTCAAAACTAATAACACACGGTAACCCAGATGCAGAAAATCATTTTGACAACTTTTATGTCTTTTAATAACATGTATGACATTATATTTACAAATGATTCCAAAACGCCTGTTCATGACATTATGCAACCGGTTATAAACATGTTATATTGAGATAAAAAAAAATTGCGTAGATGGCGAATAAATGTGTTCAATGGTGTGACAGAAAATTAAGAAAGCAAACTTTTTTATGGAATTGCCTAGAACTTATTCTGAGACTAAAATTATTTTTCCCCCTGAAAAACATGTACTAAGCCTACTTAACATCAATTCAAGATTTCTTTCACTTTCAGAAACTTTTCTGTTATATCTTTTATTTAATGACTAGTTAAAACTAGTTAAAGTTGTTCTCCCAGAGCAACCCAGAAAGAAGTTTTTAAAAGCCGCAAGTCTGCCAGGTCTCAAGACACAAAGCATTCAGACAGCAGTCGGCTTCAAACAATATGCTTTTGTTCCTAGAATTTACACAATCATAAATCTCTACATACTATATCAACAATGTTTTGCTAATAGCAGTATGTGAATGATCTGGACAGAAAGACATACTTTAATGGATTTAATCTGTGAGCAGCATAGAGATGATAATTGATCTGCTGTAATGTATCGGCCTATTTTATTATCGGCCGATACCGCTAACCTTAAAATGGTCCATTATCGGCAGATACCGAAATCGCTGATAATTTAGCGTGCATCCCTTATGTTATATAATTAAATCCACCACATAGGAGAAACATTTTTTAATTAACTGCGTACACAATAGAGTCTTATTCTGTATTCTGTTATTTTTAGCAGAAAAGTTGTAAAGAGTTATTTGAAGAGATTTTTTTGCAGTAGTGATATTAGTCCTGTTTTCTCTGAATAACACATTGAAGGTATTTTTACAATAGAATGAACGATAACAGATAATGTACTGAACAGACAGGTGACGACAAAGCTTTCAGTCATGGTGGTAATTCATTTATCTTATATAATGTAAGGCGTTGGAAGGGAAGACACATTTGTGGAGGATTAGTGCTAGAAAGACCTCTTTTCAGAAAGAAAATGTGTTTCGTATAAAAGAGTATTTTTCAGGAATCTTCAGCCTAACTGGCTGTAAGGCCCTCGTGAGTTTTATTAGATTGAGGTCCAGATAAATCAGATTTGATATTGCTGTCAAGTGTTTTTGAGTCTTTTATTGCTTTTGCGCAAATGACTGTTTATGACGGGCGGGGTTATTCAAAATATGATCACAGGAATTTTTAACTATTTTACCTGGTTGCTAATTTGTATAAATTTGTAAATTGTGAATCGTTCAAAAATGTATTATAACTAAAAAAGCAAAACAATTATAAAGCCCCATCCATTAACTTCAGTGCGAACATCACTGGTGCGAAAGCAAATCATATTAAATTGTAAAAATAAGATTTTTTATGATTCAGCCAAAATAAGCCACCTCATAGAATAGTTAAGTTTTTGCCGTGAGATTATGTGATTAAGGGGTTGGGCTTCATCATATAAGAGGTACTTCCTCCCTTTCACAAAATATATTTACCACACATATTGCATGTGGCAATGCTATCATCTTATTTCACAAAGCTTAACCAAACCTTTGAACGTTTTCTGCGTTCATAGTGCCGATGTCCGATGGTAATGAACTGCGTGTGTCCTTGTCGCAGGTCCTGGCAGACAGAGGCAACGGTAAAATGCTTTCTGCCGTTCGTGAGTGATTGGAAAAAGTCAGGTATCCAGAAACGCAACCGAAATGCACGCGTCCTATCAAATCCACGATTCTTTGAAATTTGGAACCGGTACTCGATACCCAACCCTAATCAGACTACATTTAGTAAACACGTGATAACCTCAGCATCTCTGTATAGTCAGAAAAGCAGGAGACTCCATTTGTTACCAATAGAAACAATGGAAATGCTTCCTCTGGGATTTTTCTTGTATAAGAATTTATGGAAAAAGAAGAATGTGTATTTACTAAAGCGCTCTCTTACTAAAATGAAACCCACCTTGCTAATATAATAATACTGTGGTATGTTTATTCCCAGCGGAGGCTGTCTGTGATCAAGAATGCACAGTTGTTGTGTGTCCTGTGTTGTTGAAGTCTGTTATAAGTCTGAGGTTGTGCTCACGCCTTTACAAATGTATTTCCAGCTGTGTTGCTGTGTATTTGCCGCAATGGGTCTTGCATGAGAAAACAGAGCTGGTGAGAAGTGCTTTGGCCTCAAGGACCCATGATAAAACTGCTTTCCATAGGAGTACCATAAATACTGTATGTCATCTTTTGTGCATGCATAGAAAAATGCGCCCAGGGCAGGTAATTGCAGCTGTTAGTAAAGATAATTGACTTGAACCCGTTTCCACGTGCTTAACACTTTCTCCGATTAGTCTCAACGAGAGGGTGATGAGTTATGCAAATGATGCCAGTAAACTCCGGTCCGAATGGTTAATGTTCATTGGAAGATCATACATAATGCTGTATTAACCGTCTTGTGTTTTTGAACCTGATCACAGTTCGAAACAATTTGTTTAGATGTACGATCTCATCCGTATGTTTTTTTAACAATCTGCTTTTGCACTTTGAGACTAGAGTCCTTTACTCATTGGGTTCCCCATGTGGGGGAACTCATAACATACCTGGTCTGCATTTATCGGACTAACCAATAACACTCCATGTCTTGTGTCTCCCTTGCTTACTCATTTAAATTTATTTATTTGGCAGACACGTTTAACCAAAGCCATGCTACAAGGAGGATTTAAGATGGAGTAAGCAAGGGAGAGAATTGTCAACATTTTTTTTTTTAGACAGACAGACAGTAATTGGTTAGTCAAACAAATGCAAATAGGTATGTTTTGAGCTGTTTTGTGAAGGATGCTGCAGTTCGGGTGGAGGCTGGCAGTTCATTCCACCACAGGGGAACACAATGAGTAAAGGTTTTTGCAAGCGATTTGGTGCCTCACTGTGATTGACCTTTCAGATCAAAGATGACGGGTGGGGATGTAGACCTGGTGCAGTGAGTTAAGGTCACTCCAGCTTTAATTCTTCTAGTAATGTAGGTTTAGGGGCGGAGCTTCATTATTCAATTTCACTTTATTGTTGGAATTTCTTCCAAAATTTGTCTCATGTTCCACAGCACTTTACTGTCCTACAATAATTAATGTCCATACGTTAATACACATCCACATCACAATAACATTGACAATACCCATAGATCCCCATATATTTGCCATTCGTTTAGAATCCCAAGATCTACTTTGATCACCAATTCTGATTTATTCATTTTATCAACTGATACACAAAAGATTTCTGTAGCCCATTTAGCCTAGATTATGGTACTCTCAATCTTCTACTTGAAGGCGTACAGAGTTACTTCTATTTTAAAACAAAAGTTATTATTTGAGTCACATTATATAAAATTAATACGTACGCTGGTCACATCGTAACATAGTTACCATGTGTTTCTGCAAAGTTGGACCATGCCTTCATATTCCACATGACATGACAAAGTAAGGCTCAATATTTTCTCCCGAATCCTTTTTTTCGTGAGGTAATCCAACAATTTACAGTCAACCACTCAAGGCTCACTGAAGCATGCTTTTTGGCAAATGCTTGCAAGGAAACGCTCTCTGAGAGCCTCTTATTGCTCTTGTTTAACTTTTAACGCCTCCACTGAAACACATAGCGCGCGATATGATAATTTCATGCGGCACTTTCGTGTTGTGATGGACTTTGGATGCTTGACCTTGAGGTGAGCAGTCGAGGGCACTTAGACCACGTCCTTCAATTTCCCAACCTCTTTTCAACAAGCATTGTAGAACGAGGTCTTCAATTTAGTCCCCGATGCAATCGTGAGGAGTCTCTTAGTCAGAGGTCATCGCAGGACATGGACCAAAAAGTTTGAGAACGCACTTGAAATAAAGATAAAGGGACGTGCTGACGTGGGAGTGGGCCGTCCCATCCGAGAAAAGAACTTGTGGCTTGTTTTATCAATCATTCTGTATCATGAAGTGAAAGATGGAACATATTAAACCCGAGTCAGAAGTTATCGCTCTGTTCAGTTTGTTGGACGGTAGTTTGCTCAGGCAGTAAAGAAAGATGAAAACCACAGGGTATACACCGAACCGCCTATGACTCCATCTACCACAGCCAAATAGATTTCTCCTTTATCCTTTCAGAATCTGGCCAGAATCATTTTATGTCTTTGACCAGCCGTAGATGTGGTGCCACACTAGCTTAGCTGCTCGTAGAGATGAGACCTTCTTGGCTGAGAGGAGAAAGTTAAAAAACACATTGTATTGGTAGTATATTCAACAAAGTTTAAATGAAAGCTAAAATACTTCTTATTGTGTGTGGCTACATTTATTACGAACATGACAAGGCATTGAGTCCAATCATAAAAATGGCAAATGAGATTTTTGATGTTAATTTAATGCAGACTTGGCAAACCTGAGCTCAGTTTTTGCCATCATTGAGATCTATTCTAAGCCTAGAGATTTGTTTCTTTTTCAAGGGAGAAATATCCAAGATGCAGGAGGCAAACATTTAAATTAGTTCTCATTTCAAAAACATGATGTTTTCTTGTCTTAAGGAGTTTCACATGACACCTTGGGAAAAGGCTATTCATTCAAGGTTGCCAAGTCTGCAGTTTTCCTGTGCAACTGGGCTACTTTTAAACTGCTCCCACTGGTTGTTTATTTATTCTGCATGTTGAAGGTGAAATTAAGTTATTTATTTAAACAATCTGTGTTTATGGTCAGTTCTATTTTTCACGTTTTTCACGAGTTTATGGAAGAAAATGTGTGTAATGCATAAAGCGGCGGTCACACTTGAATTTACGCATGCAAAATTCATTCGCATGGAGCTGCGAAAATGGGCGGGAACAGGATATGACGAACAGAGTATTACACGCACAATCACATAAAATTACACAATTCAATGTTTAAACACTACCATACGCTCCTGTTTCTATTGCCACTGCAAACCAATCCGCTTCTCTTTATTTGGTTTTTGTATTCTTTTGAAGGTGTGTTGTACAAAACGGGATGATGCGACACTGCTACAATGAGCGATTCCTCCATTTAGGATTTTTTTGTACAGAGAGGTCACGCTATGACGTTATGATCTTCTATTGGTCTCACGTGACGCGTATTCACAGGTCAGATTTCACCAAACTTGAACTTTGCTACGTAGCGAAATATTTCCACACCGGCATGTGTTTCCAGTCTGTCCCATTCGCATGCGTATGAATGGAAGTCAGTGTGACCGCGGCTTAAGAAGGTCAATTTTTCATATTGATTTCTGGGACATCATGCACTACCATAGAGGAACAAAATGTATAATTGTGTTTGTCCTGTTGAAGTTAAAGACGTTAAAATTATCTTTGTTTTTTTTCCAATTGCATGACGGATGTTGCATATGTACAGACCCAACTCTAGTACTATAGGCTCGGAGTTTGGAGTAAATTGGAAAGAGTGATGCTCTTGACCTTTTGTTTATCTGGCCCTCTTTTGTCTGTATTAGGCACAGCCGAGCGGTTATACGGTTATTACCGCATCACAGAGGTTCTGCAAATCTTTATTTCTGCTGAGGTGGATTCTTATATGGAGGAGGATGGCTCTTCAGTGGACGTGAATGCTTCAGTGCTTTTATGTAGTCGAGGGTGGGGAGATACCAATGTGCTATGCGCACTACAATGAAGCCAAGAGGACAGGTGGGGAATTCAGATATGCCCTCATACAAGTCTTTGTGAGAAGATAAAGAACGCTTATTGTTGCAACTAATTGATTTTGTCCCCGAGGGATGATTGTTTAAAGAAACACTTGGTATTTAATCTTTTAAACTGAATCTGCTGGGATTGAATAAGGAATAGGGAAATAATTCATTCTTCAGTTTTACCTTCTCTCATGATAGTCACGCAAAACGGCAAAGACAGCGACAGGTGGCATTGGCATGAATTATAGACCTGTCTGCAAAAGAGTGGTTATGCAACGCACAAAACCTTAGAAATAGATTTTGATGAATATTTATGTCAAAAGGTAAAAGCACTAAAAAGACAATTCTATCTCGTCTAGAGCAGTTATCACCTAAATAGTTGTTTCACCTTAAGAGCAAAATCCCAGATTTTACATCATGTATGTGCGCACACTAAATAAATGTATTTTTATTCACTTTCAAGGAAAAAATGCATTTTAAGATTGGAATTTGCATGTTAAACTATTTCAGCGCATGTTTCACTCATTGGTTTCTATCATCCGGTCTTTTGAAGTCTCTCAAGCCATCAACGATGACTGATGAACCAGCCAACTCAACAAACCATGGACGTAAGAGCATGTTCACACATCAGACAAAAATTTAAAAATTGATCAATTTGATTTATTGCATGAATCTTAACAGATTTGTATGTATGTACAGTATGTGCAAGCTTTTTCTACATGAATATTATGTTGGCATCTAGTAGTTAATGTATGTTTGCTAGAACTACTTTTACGAATATTAATGATGTCACATTGAAATTCATATTGGCAGCATTGTTCGCTGACATTATTACAGGCAGCAGAATGGAAAAGGGTTACGCAGTCAGTGTTGTGTTGGAACATTCGAGTTAAAATTAGCACACTAAACACAACGTGCTGTATACAAATCTAAAAAGCATAAAAGCAGGGCATGTAAGGGTTGGTGAGATGGAGAACGGCGACACAAGCATTGACTCTCAGCGTTCTTTTGGACTCTGAAAGAGGATCAAAGAGTGACTTGAGTCTCCAGGGAGCTCATCAGCGTGTCAACATGACTCCAGCGTGTTCGAATCGTTGAATCACATTGCTTGTAAATCCAGCCATATTGTTTCTCTGTATAGCAAGTCAAAACAGATGGCGAACAACACGATAACAAAACGCAACGGCCTGAAATAGTTTTCTAGAACGGCACCGTATATGAGCACGCAAGCGCAAACTTACAACAGAGAAAATATCATGCTGAAGACTAAATGAGATATGTTTGTGTATGTGTAGATAACAGATTATCTATTCAAGGGACCAATCTGCTTACAAATGATGCTATAGAGCGAATAAAGCGTGTATATATACTCAGACTTTATCTATGTATTCAAGCTTTTTAAGTATACAATAATTTATTCTATGACAATACACTTCATTCAGATTTATACGTACAGGAGGGTTAATAAATATATATTCAGATTTTATATAATTATTTCTTGATTGACCTTGTAACATAATTAAATGTATTGTGCTTAATTGATCAATATAAAGAGTGTCTAGTGGAAACATTTTGACTCGTACATATTCTTTATTTATTTATTATAAATAAATATATATTTTTGATATTCCAATCAGTGATATCACGTGGTAAAGTTATTATCCTAGTCCAGGCAACTATGTAGTCGTTAATTGTAATCTATTTATTTAACGTTAGCTAGTCCGACTTGAACTGTTACCCAGACAGGATCTACAAATAATATTTTACATTTGTGCATTTGGCAGATGCTTTATTCCATAGCAATTTACATTGTATTATACTATACATTGTTTCTGAGTATGCGCAATCCCTGGGATCGAACCCATGACCTTGGCGTCGGTCAGTGTTGGGGAAGCTACTTTGAAACTGTAGTTAGATAAGCTACAAGCTACTCATCAATAAAAGTAGTTAAGTTACAGCTTAGCTACACATTTGAAAAAGCAGTTAGCTACACTACAAGTTACTATAAAAAAGTAGCTAGCTACATTGAAACTACTTTGGTTTTTGGAGAGTCATTGTATATAAAGAATAACTGATTCATTGTACATGAAAAATATTTTAAGAAAACAATGTAATACAATACAGTTATGATTTCAGTGTTGTTTTATTTTGTAAACTACACAGTACGCAAGTTAAAGTTAAACTCAAATTTATCTCAAGTTTGCAAAATGTAGATAATGTGAATTATTAAAACAACAGAAAGAACAAATGTTGGGCCAAATAACTCACCTGCATGTGTTTCCTTAAATTTGAGCTTAAAGTCTTTGATGCAGACTTTTAATTTTTAGTTTTGAAAAGAATACATAAAAACGTGTAACCATTACTGTTTGCATCTTTAAGAGACATGAACTTGGACAAATAAGGCCATGGGCAATTAATCACTGAGGGTCAAGCCAGCCGCCGTTTAGATTTGGATGCGCAGATATTGAGTGGTTTACCGTAAATTCCAGGAATGCTGCTTTTAAAGCTTTATTTAAATGTAGAGGATCCGTGTCTCTTGTCAATAACCTATTTTTAATAAGTAGAAAAAACGGATGGTGGGTTTCAGTTGGGGCCGTCCCGCAATATATGCACACCTTATGGATTGTTTTACTGTAGCGTTTTGGAGAAATACAGTTTTCCACTTTAAAAGGCTATAGAAACATTATACATCTTCCGATTCTGAATCTGAAATTCAGTCGCCATGCCTTGCTCCATCCTGGATGGATGTGTGTGTGTCAAGTTAACTTCGGCAAATTAACGTAATCATCAGACGCGATCTGAATATTGTGCGTAAGCCGCGAGATGCGTCACAGGACACTAGCTGGCAGTAATGCAAACATTTTCAGTAGTAAGTAAGGTGACGACGCATGTGCTCAGTGCGCTGCACTACTTATTGCTTTAAAGTTCGTCGCAATGGAATGTAGCGAGTAGCGTTTGGGCACGCTACACCGCTACCTGCTTGTAAAAGTATTTAACTACCGGAAAAGCTACACTGTTTTAAAAGTAACTTAACTACCGTCAAGCTACAGAAAAATGTAGTTAAGTTAGTAGCGTCGCTACTTGTAGTTAGCTACTCCCCAACACTGGCGTCGGTAGCGCCACGCTTTAACCAGAATCGAGGTCTCATATCGAGTCTTTTTCTGTATCAATGCGCTGCTTTTCCCCATTCTTTCTAAACAGTTCAATGTGTCATGTGTCTTTGAAAGTCTGAAAACCAGATACAGGCTACACAAAAGTTATAAATGTTACTCATGATGATATAGTAACGTCTTAAAAAGCATGTCGATCAGCAAAAAAACGACCATTATTTATAAAGTTATTACCAATAATCAATACCATCAGATACTATTGCATACAAAGCTGTCTAGTAATGTATTGTCTACTAACAGTAATGCATCGCAGTTTATGAATAGTGGTAAATACAAGCCCTGTATCGCAGTAACCCACAATACCGCTGCACACAATGATAAACAACTGCGGAGGACACGGTTTGTCCTCTACTTGTGAACCATTAAAATAACTCCCACATTTTCTGGATAAATCCATGGCAGTTGAGGGATCATTATTCATGCTGTGAAACTGAAGGACAGCTCTGAATATGAATACTAAAGAGCTTTCCTCAGACATTAGATATACAGGCTATATATTAGGAACACTGTCTAAAACAGTACAGCAGATATATAGGCCACGTATATATTAAAATTAACACGAAATGTCGGAACGCTCAAAATGGCATTGAAAAGAAAGTCCCGCCTTTTAATAAAAAAGCCAGTCGGCGGTTATTAGGATCACGGCTTGTTCCTGTTCGATAACTCTCTCTCTCACTCTCTCTCAGTGTCTGTGCAGTTTATCAAAGTGAAATCTACTGGGCGAGACCGGAGGCAAAGTCAACTCAAATGACAAACTTGAGGAAACAGAGTTTATTGTTTCTTTAAGGGCTGCCTGTCATGATATCAGACTTTCACTACATGATTATCATTGTCCAAAATCACGATTTTATTTTGATATCAATAAAATATGTATTTAAAAAAAATAATGCTCTCGATAACTTGCATATCTCATGTTAATCTTGAGAATTTACAGAATAGTATCGCACCCTTCAAATGTCCCTAGAGTGTTTAATTTGATCACTTTTATAAAAGACAGCTGTACGATTATTTCCAAAAACATACGACCTCCAGGGTGGGGGGGGGCATTGAGGTAGTGGTGGTCGTTGGCGGGACTAAAGCATGTGTGCACCCATTGCCAACAAAACACGGACATATGACTTAGTTTGACTTACCGTGTGCGGTTCATGTCCGGCATCTTTTAACACTGGGACCTCGCTATCTATCAGTTTCAAACCATCTCCAAATCTAGCGTAATATCCACCGTTTATTAGACAATCTTCACCCAAATGCAGTGAACAAACACAGTTGAACTTCACGAACGCAGTGCTCTCTCTCTGCTCCAGCCGGTTGACATGTGCGCTTGCTTGTCCCATTCTTCCTGGTTGATACGTGGTTTCCTGGTTGACGCGTGGGCGTCCTCTTTCTTCTCTCTCTTGCGGGAAACACACGTGGGGGTGCTTTTTCGGGAGTATTGTCGAATAAGGGACTAAAAAACGGATTTTCATGTTTCAATAAAACCCTCCGAAACCTATATGAATGCTGGCGGAGTGTATCCAGCACAGAAATACTACATCGTACATCAAACTTGTTTTTGGACAAGAATGAGAAGACGGCACTTTGATCATTGTAAAGAAGTCCGAATGCATGAATAACTGTTGTCCAACCCCTTTCATTTTGCGTGTGTCAAAATACAATTGTTAATAAAATTATTATGTGTGTGACAGCCAAACAATATCAATAGTCAGTTGTGGATATCTTGAGTATTGACAATGCTTGTATACAGTATGAAACAAGTTATTGGAACACAAGCCAGGTATGCAGCGTTATACATTTTATTTTTCATTTCAGGTGAATCTGAACTGTGCTTGCATGACTGCACAAAGCCAGAGAGCGTTCCCAAGACAACCGCCGAGTGAAAAAAAAGATACTTTGGCTGTGTTTTGGATTGTCAACTGTATTTACTAACAGCTGCAAGTCTTAAATTGTTCATATATCAGCTTATAGGAGCGGCTGGAATATTCTAGTGTGAATGAAAACCCGAGCAGAGGAGGTCGACTGGATCTAAAACACTCAGGTGACACACAACTCATAAATACATCTCTGTGAGTTAACAAAGCTCAACACACAATGTGATGAGACAAAACTTCACACTGGTGCGAGCATAAAAATTTAAGGCCTGTTTGGTTCTCAGTTGTATAGTTAGCTACAAAATTGAATGACAGCTGCATTCTGCTGTCGTGACGTGAATTCAGAGCGTCATACTGAAATGTTTGCTTTGAAAATGCAAAAAGAACCCGCCAAACGAAGAAAAAACGTTAATAATTTATCTGAAAGAAACAGGTATCCAAGTGTTGGGATGTCCCAATGCACAATGCTGGCTGTGTTATCGGTTGAAATCGGTAGAAAGGAGCTATATCAAACCAGCCAGGCACTGGCCAGAAAAGGTCATGTTTCAAAACTCTCGGCGTGAACAAAGATGAGACTTGTGACGGAAAGCACAGTCCAGCCATCACTTTGAAGGAGCTACACAGTTCAGTGACTAAAAATGGAGTAAAACGCAACAGTCGAGCACATAAAGAGCCCAGCACCTCACAGCAGCCTGTGTTGGAGGGTGCCACAAAAGAAGCCATTAATCAAAAAGAACCATATGAACGCCCATCTGGAGGTGCCAGAAACCACGATGGTGACCCAGTTGCCATGAAGAAAATGGTTCTGTGGACAGATGAGTACATGTGCAAAATTTGGATGCTAGTCCAAACTGCATACTGCACGTGATAAAGTTGAGCGTTACGTATGAAATGTCAATTTGATGTTGTTAAAGCATATTATATAAAGATATGTTTGTAAAGTAACCTGCAGTTTTATTTTACAAACTGAGATTTTTGCAAAAGTATTCATTGTTAAAATTAAAATATTTAATTTTCCCCAGTTGCATGTCAAGGTATTACATTTCTTAAAAAAGCTGTTCATTATCTAGCCATTACGGCACCGTTGAGCAGAAGATTCTTTTGACGTAATTACTGTTTAAGATTTTGTTTGTTTTTGTGTGTTTCGTTAGGCAGTCACATGATGGATTGCTTAATTAAGCCGAAGACGATGAGTGAGTTCTTTCATTGTATTTGCCCTCTGTGGATTGAAGGAAAAATTGATTGCTCTTTTAAGACAATTTCCTCTGGCCCTTTCATCAGCTATTTCATTTGGACGCGTTTGAGGTTCAGCAGCATAGAGACTGTTGAGACCGTAATCTCCCGGTCAGCGTACAGTCACACGAGAAAATGCAATTCTGACATATGTGCATATATTAATGATGAAGAAAAAATATGGTGTTTTATAGAAACTGTGTTGACTTTCAGAAAGTGATTATAAAGGTGAACTGAAATGCACTTCTTAGCTCTTCATTAAACATTGAGTCCGAAATTTGCGTCCAGTTTTTTCGCATGTCAAATAAGCAGAAGTTGCGTGGTTGGAACTACAGGTCTATAGCTGTGGTCAGAAGCATAGTTCCGTATTATTATGACATGTAGACTTATTTAAATCATGCTTTTAAGCAGGGTAAGCAGGCAACATGCAGTTCATTCTATACAACTCGTAGTTGAAATGACAGAGGTTCAACAAAGTTACTATGTTATCGGGAAACAGTCATGAGTAGCAAGTTAGTTTCTCAAACGTTGCATCGTACTATAGTGGTTAACCAGCGAGTTACGTCGTTGTTTGGGAAACGCACCCCAGGTTTTTATGACTGTAGCAAGTTGAGCAAAGTGTTGGAGCTATTTAAATCTTTTTTTTTACTTTGTTCAAATGATGTCAGATTTGGTTTTATGTATCGTAACAGTCGCTGTTGACTTTCAGAAGATGAATTGATGCTTTCTTTTTCCAGAAAGAATTTGTGTGTATAATTATTTGTATTGTTTACATAACTTAAATTGATTAAAAAAAACTAAAGCATTATCATCACGTATATTGCATATCACCGTTTTCAATATTTTTCAACACAGCCCTACTTTTGAATCTTATGAAAAATGTCACTTCACCCACAAAGAGAAGAAAAGAAGTTATATTCTGCTTGCCTTATTTTCCTTATTTTCAATAATACATACTATTGATCGTGTTGGGTGATATACACTACGCCATGGACACATTTTGGTAAAATTTATCCACCTGTATTAATCCTTACAGGAGCTACAACCGCACAACATTTTGTTATTCCTAGTCATGTTTTGCAACCGTGATTGTCATTTTACTCTGGAAAACTAATCTGTATTCTGTTCTAACGCATCCACCCGCGCATCAAATGCACTTATAGTTGTTCAGGCACGTCACATGTCTAAAGCTAAATGAAGATGGACGCTTAAACAGCGGGCCACAGATTATGAGATTATGTTCAACTTCACACTAATTCACTACACTTGTCTACATCCATACTGTGGTGATGTATTTCAATGCCATTAGAACACCGGCTTCAGTAAGAGATCGAAACGCCTGCATCACAGTTTCCCAGAGCTGCACCATTCTTCTGAAAACAAAACATGGTAGATGATTTGACCGAACACAAACTGGAATTGGAAAGAAATCTAAAGATGAGGTGTTGATTGGCATCTTCAATGATGCAAATTTCATTTAAGCCTCCTACTGAAGGATGTTTCCACTCGTCGCAATATTATACGCATGAGACGCCGCAGAGTGATTCAGCCGAACAGAACATTTTTCTGGCACAACGTTTCTCTCAAAGGCCTCATCCTTTTAAAAGCTGTGGTACACTCACCATGAAGTAAAAAAAATACAGTTATTTGGATGTTTATTTTGGCATTAGCGCCACTTTAGATAGAAGCATTATTCACTGTTATGTACTCCAAAACCTGGAACACAAAAGAAGATTTTTGTGTTCATACATTTGAAGTCAATGGAGTTCAGTATTGCTTGGTTACCAACGTTCTTCAAAATATCTTATTTTGTGTTCTGCAGAAGAAAGAACCTTAAACAGGGTTGAATGAAAAAGTGACGGGAGAACTCTACATTTCCATCGGTGGACAAGTTAAAGGAATTGTAAAACGTACCGAAATAAAGATTAGAAACATAAACACCATTGAATGTGATCCGTTTTTATTGGAACAAAAAGTCAAGGCACAGAGAAGTGACGAATTTCCTTCATCTTTCCTCGTATTGGCCCGCGATCTTCCTGCGGGGCGGTTCTTTGATGTGAGCCGGAGAGATCGAGTCCAATTGATTCTCTCAAGAATCGTATTAACCAAGACATGGACCGAACATCTCTGTGACGGCACCCACACACATCTTCATACACAAACATTTCCCATAGATGGAAGTTTCTCTTTCAGTCCGTCCCTGCACTCACTTCCTTCCTTCCCCCTACTCCCATATTCTATCATCTTTAATGATCTCCCTCTACGTCCTGTCAAAAATCTCCCATGATGCTTTGCTACCTCTAGCTTTAACGCTCTAACGTTTGTTTTCCAGCCACTCGGATCTTCTCTTGTGTTACTCTTGATTCTTCTCTCCTCAGAGGGTTCTTCTTGACGTGTTCTCCCTGCAGTACATACATTGTATTTTCTGGCCGCTCTTCTGTCCTGCTACAGAACGATGTCGTATTTTGGAGCTGTCAGGCAGATCCAAGCTGCTATTCTCTACTCGTGGTGACAATAAAAAAAAAGGTGTATTGTGGGTAAGATGCTGCTTGTTTTCTGTGTCTTTAAGGATGGTTGTGTCCCACTCATTTAGCGTTTTCGCTCCGTTATTTCTCACTCCGGCTTCTCGAAAATGTCTCCCACAACCCATCTGTTCTTTTAGTCTTATAAGTCATTCATACTGGCAGAAACAAGCCCACACAGCCACAAGCCATCCATCCAAAGTGTGTGTGATTCAGCTGGTAAAATGTTGTCATTCCGAGCCGCAATTTAGTCATGTCGGGCGGCATTTATCAAAATCTTCACTGCATGTGCATTTTGTTGCTCGGAGGTTGTTCGTTCATTGCTCGGAGGTGTAATTGAGTTTGTTACATGCATATGCCCTTTTTAAGCCTTTTAATAAAAAATAAAAATGAATGAATGAATGAATGAATGGTTCTGTATACTGTGTTTGGTTATATGAGACCAGCCCTCTTTTTTTTTGATTGCACTTATGCTTTTGTTGTACATATGCTGTCCCAATTGCTTCTATTGCCTGCCCCACCTGTAAGTCGCTTTGGATAAAAGCGTCTGCTAAATGACTAAATGTAAATGTAATTTAGTATAAAGTAAAAATATATAATATTTTCATCTATCGCATAAAACGGATATACATAAACTAACCTTTCCGCCTATGGAGGACGAGAAATGACTTAAGTATAAATATATTAAGGAGTATTTTAATACACACATAAATGCAATAATAAATAATTTAATAAATAAATACATGCATAAATAAATAAATAGATAATAAATAAATAAATGTATAAATAATTCAATCAATAAATACATAAATCTCTCAAAAATATCAATTTTGTAGCATTTTTTTGTAATACTACATTTATTTCTGTATTTATACATTTATTTATTTGTACATTTATTTATTTCTATATATCTGTGTCCATATGTCAATAAGGTATGCGGTCCTATTCCTCTATCAAAACTTGATTGGTCAGCTCTATAACCACTGCATTTACTACTAGCCCTGTAAAAGTTTTAAGAGCGATTGTAACGAATCACAGATGCTTTGGTTCCGTTAAGTGATGATTTCATTCCAAACGAAACAGAAGGTAGTCACTAGGTTGAAGATCACTGATATTTGCTAATGTTTCAAACTAGCAAGGTTTCATAAAATAAAGTCAATAAAATAATGTTAAGGCTAAGTAATGCAGTCAGCCATTATATATCGGGGTATTTTAAAACTGCTTAGAACTCTGCTCAGCCAATCAGAGTCAAGGACTAGAACTGACCATTTTATGAACTGCAATAACTTTCGAGCGTTCCGCATGTGTTCTCTCTCCATAATAAATTCATCTCATTTGTGTTATTTACTTTATTCGGGTCATGACTGGTACCATCCAGGACGAGCACCTCAATCAGCCGTGTGCTTTTGTTCAGGTCATGGTGAATGTGGAGATGGGCCACTCAGCCTGTAAACAGATGATGTTCTTCAGGCCTTCATGAGCAATGCCTTTGATTCTGTCCTTTGATCCATTTATAAGTGCTCACGCTACCTCATGAATATAGTGCGGCCAGGGGACAGAGGCCGACTTGAATACATAACCACTTAACAACTCACCTTCTCTACAGCTGATAAACACACACTAACACTGCCCCCCCCTCTGAGAGTCATTTAGAGCAGCCAAATTTAGGGTACGCAAATGCAAAAATTACGTTATTTTACTTTTTTTATTTAATTCCTGGGGATCAAACCCATGACCATTGTGTTGTTAACCAACCGAGAAACTCAGTTTTGTTTGTCCTCTCTGACACCTGTGAAGGTTTGGATGTGGTCTAAGCGGATTGGTCGAATCTGCTCTCTGGAGAAAGAGCTCACCTGTGACATCACTCGTCCTAATTTCCTTTTTGCATAATCAATCGGCAAATCTTTTTTTTCTTCTGTCCATTTAGTTTACTCATCAATCGATTAATCTGTCCATTTGCCGTTTAATTAATTTATTATTCTGACCATCTGTTGGCGTCCCGTTGACAAAACCAAAAATTTTCACGTAGAAAATAACATTTAAAGTAATTTGTTTAATGAAGTTCATAACCCACAAGAGAACAAAACGGCATATATTTGTGTTCTAAAATGTTAAGGTGCTATTAAAGTCTTCTTGACATTGATGCTATGGAACAATGTTTGGTTTCCTTTTAGTCAAATGTTCTCAAAACAACAATTTATTTATTAACCTTCTTTTTCTACTGTAAGGAAATGTGTTATGCTGAAGAAACTTTCTGTGGTTGTTAAAGGTTCTTTATGGAACCTCACTGACAGTATATAACTGAAGAAATAGAAATAAGAAATAACTGGGAATGTCACAAATGAGATGATTATCATGGAATTCATGTTGGGAATATTACCAATATATCAATTTAAATCCTAAATTCATACCTATTACTACATAAAAAAATAGAATGATTGCTTCTCGGCTCTTGTATATTTAGCCGTCTAATCTATCCGTCTTTCTGTCTGTCGTAATTGCTGCTTGTGTCTAAGAGGATTCTCTCTCTCTTTGTCGTCTCACCATTCGCTCACTCAGTTCCTCCCTCAACAACAGTCTCCCGGGCTGAGTCAATAATGAATTACATCTCTCTCCACGCCAGGTAGCCGAGCAGAGGAAAGCAAATGTATCTCATTACCTCCCCACCTGTGATCTGTGCCAGGCTGCTGACGAGGGTTTTGTTCGTGAACAGAAACACATGAAGAGAATAGAGGGCGAGGAGCGAGGAGAGAACCCGTACATGGTGTAAGTCTGAAGAATAATTTACCACCCCAGCTGTTGAGGCAAAGCCGCCCTGAAAGGCATTGTTGTGCCTTTTGAAAGATGAGACACGACGTCTGGGAAAGTTATCCTCAAAACTGTCAAAGCATCCTTTTCTCTATGTTCTGAATAGAGCCGTCGTGATCAAATGCGGAGGAGTGGTCTCAGCAATCTGTTTTCCTCTCGCGCTTTTGCAGTCTGGGTGTCCCCAATAGTTTACTTTACCGGAAAATAGAAATAGAGATGTCTTTGGAAATGAGAACATTCTTGCGTTCTTTCCAAATGTGAAAAAGTAGAAGCGAATTGGATTCAATGTTCCCTCTAATGTTTGTTTTTACTATCGGGAAGAGGCTTTTGCTGTCTGGGCATAAATTCCCTTTTGTGCTGTGTTCATCAGAAATGTCTAAAAACATTCAGAATTGTTTTATTCAAATAAATAAAAGCAGTATACGGTATATGCATGATTCCAGTATACTTTGGTAAAAGTTGAAAAATGTGTTAAGTTTCTTGTTTTAAGTAAAGTGATTAAGTGATTTTTATGATGCACGCAACCTGGTATCATAGGAAATATGTACCTCTCAGGGGCGGGGTGGCCACCTGGCGTTTTCCCGGCGGGCTGCTATCGTTTGGGGCCGAAACAGCCACTTTGGGAGCACAGATGGACGTATAAAAAATGCTAATGCCGAAACGCGAATGGAAAAGAGACGTATGCATGCTACTGCGGATGCGCACAGTGACAAATTAAAAAAATAGCCGCCGGAACGTTAATGTTGACAGTGAAACGGCATTGGCTCTCGTTGTGACTGGTTGCGTCATTACGCCAGCTTACGTTATGAAACAACATTGGCTGTCCCACTCTGATTGCGTCACACGCTAACCTTGAGCCTGTAGTTAATAAAACACAACTGGGTGAATTCCTGGAGCGTCATCGTCAGCGATTAAAACCTGCAGTGCACACACAATGATATCATACGGCTTTAGAAGACTAGAAACGCAATGCGATCTGTTTGTAATGCTTTTATACTGTTTTGGGTCCGTGTTTGCAATAATTACCCGCGTCTTACTTCTATTTCCTTGTTGCGTGATTATGTGGTTGGGAAGTGGGTAGGTTTGGTGGAGATGGTGGTCTAGTGGGTTAAACCACTGACTGGTTAATCAAAGGTTACTGGTTCGATCCCAGCAGCCACCACCAGTGTGTCCTTGAGCAAGACACTTTACTCCATGTTGCTCCAGGGGGATTGTCCCTGTAATAAGTGCACTGTAAGTCGCTTTGGATAAAAGCGTCTGCCAAATGACTAAATGTAAATGTATATGTAGGTTTAGGGTAGGAGTGGGGTTAGGTGCTCTAAAATATCTATAAACGTACAAATAATCACTATTTACAAAATCATTTCAGAGGCAAATCGTGACACTGACACGCATTCTCCAATGGACCATTAGCACCCCCAGGGGACATTTGTGTCTCAAAACTGTAGCAATATGAATGCGATCCTTTTTTGGTGTGGGTGTGTAAATAATGTTTTAAATATGTTGTGATCTTAATCAATTCGATGCAAATGTAATTGTCCGAACACATTAATTTATTTAGTTAAAAAACAAATTTTAAACTGTTTTTGAAATTTATGTCTTGGATTGAATAACAATGAAAAAGCACTCAGTATGAAGTCAGGATATCTTCCTTTAGTACTGCTTATAAAACATATCAGGCTAAAACCTCAAGAAGCTTTATTACATTAAAAAAATCTAAATCATTTGTATTTCTCAAATGTAAAATGTTCAACGTCCAAACCCTGTCGTAATGCTGACCACTAAACCGTGATTGCTATTACAGGAATTTTGTTCAAAGTCCAAAAGCAAAGACAGACACACACATGCCTAAAACATCCACACAAGTCAATATGGGACTAATGAAATTCATTTCAATCTGTACTCTGGATTTCAGTCCTCGGGTTTTATCTGATCCAACAGTTCCTAGAGCCGCACCACTACACGACTTTTGTGAACTTTATTTTTAAAATGCCCAGATTTCTGCGAGTCACGTGGCGGTTGAATAATAAAACCAATAAGGTACAATAGTAAAGTCATTATGCTGGAATTAAACAGGGGATTAGGGTTTATCTAAATCTGAATCATCATCCATGAAATCCTCATTTTCGAACCCTTGTCCCTAAAGCACAGAATATATTAAAGGCTTCTCTCAGGAAGACGTATTGTAATCAACGCTTTACTGCCGTTCTGCTCGATTTTCGTAACTGTGACTAAATTTCACTGTTTAATATGGCTGACAAACCCATTGGCAGGCTTAATGAAAGACAAAAAGAAAGGAAACGCTTTTAACTAAGCTTTCATACGATACAGGAATTTTTTTTGTTGAAATGTTCTTGACAGTTGATGGGGAAAAGAACAATTCCTCAAGGGGCTTTCGTAAGAAATATTAATTCGACAGACATGTTCAATGAAATCTCGGTGGGTGCATGACAGGGTTGAGCATTGAAAACCAAACTTGTAACCTATTGGCACTTGCAAAATTTGCTCAATAGAACAAATACAGCTGCTCACTACATCAAATTTTGGATTTAGCGAATTCATTTTTGTAAGACGTTTTGCATGTGTCACGCAGCTTCCAGAAGTCCAAAAATCATTTGATTAGTTTAAAAATCCCTCACTGAAGGATTTTAGTAATTTAACAGAATACAAAGCTTACAAAGGTACGATCACATGCATCGCCTGAAAATCATACCGTTTATTTCATAAAAATACAGAAATGTTCTCTTTTTTGTGGATATATCGCAACAATAAAACCGTGTAAAGTCTACATATATTAATAGCCAGGTGTTCTTGCTTTTTTGTTTTTTTATTGTAACGTCAATACACAACATAACATATTGATAACTTGAATATGAATATGACAACTTAATAAACAAAGTTTTTTTGGTATCATCCTACTTATTACATTGCATGAAATATCTCCTTATATTTACTTTTAAAAGATCTAAATTTTTGTTTTTAATCATTGTAAGTGGTTTAATTAAATGTTTGATTTTTTATAAATCTTTGTTTGCGCAAATAATACTTGGCTACAAGCATAAAAAAATTAACCACAGATTCAAATGACTTGTTCAAGAGCCAGGTGTTCTTGTTGTACATACCCAGTTAAAACAGATGACATCACATATGAACATGCATATTCATACTTTCGTTAACAAGATTCCATGACATAACCCTTGTCGTACAGTGTTTACAGATGCTCTTGTATGATTTATGCTTATATATACAATGATTGTGTTTTGCTGACAAGCAAACACTTACTGCAAAAAAGACATTCTTCCTAAGACTGTTAGTCTTCTATTTTTGTAAAATATCCTTAACTTCGTTAATCAAGATACATTTACTTGACAAGAAAAGTGTCCTACAATATTTGTTTTATGAAAGTAAATGTAAAAACTAGGAATGTTTGTTTAAACCAAGAAAAACTTCTGCCAATGGGGTGAGGAAAATATACTTGATTTTTTTCTCACCTCAATGACGGATTTGTTTTTGTTGGTTTGGTTGTTTCACACATAAACTCCCTGAAGAAAGGCAATTCAAATGTCAATTAATTAAAAAACATCGATTGACCTGTATTTTAGTTATCGGCGTAGTGTAAAATACTTAAGTCTTTTGGATTTTTCACGTGTGTCATAGGTGATTCCCCTTATTGCTTTTTTCGTAGTATCCTATCATCACAATAATCATAATGAAATGGACATAAGTGGGATGACAAGCTAGGAGAATACGTGATGCATATTATTCTTGAGTACCTATAAAGTCGATTTTCATACTTTGTATCTTCGAAGAGTATTTGAAGAGCTCATTTCGAAAATTGCATAACTCCATTTGAAAATAATAATTAATTATCGGAACTAATAAAGTCAAAACTAAAGCACAAGCACACAGAGTTCTTGTTGTTTACATAATGCACGTACGCGCCGATTGCCAACAAAACCCAGACATATGACTCAGTTTCACTTACCCTGTGCGGTTCATGTCGGGCATCTTTTAGCACCGGGACCGCACTGTATATCAGTTTCAAACCATCTCCAAATCCAGCGTTATATCCTCCGTTTATGACATTCACCACCCGAAAGCAGTGAACAAACAAACACAGCTGAACTTCAGCACAACGAATGAAGGAGCACATTGATGGGGGTGCTCTTTCTCCTGCTCTCCATGGTTGATGTATGGGCGTGTTTTTCCAAAATTATCCAATAAGGGACTAAGAAAAATTCTTAAGCAAGGAAATTTCATGTTCGAAAAAAACATTCCGAAACCTGTACAAATCGAAGGGGGTGGTTCGAGTACAGAAATACTACGACATCCAACTCGTTTCTTTGACAAGTTGACCATGCTAAGTGTAAAAAAGTCAGAATACATGAGACACTGTTGCACCACCCCTTTAAAAATATGTGAAATGTATGTGTGCTGATAAAGGCTTTTTCTGCCATGTGCTTTTGCGTGTAAACCTTGAGACAGTTACTAGGCAATATATACATACATATGTATCACAAACAAGCGTGAAAATATCAAAGGCCTCCAGGTGCTTTTAATTTCAGTTTAAGTAGGTCTGGCTATAAAGTGTGTCTTGTGATGATAAGAAACCGCTTGGCCAAATCAATCCAGTGACATGAAGCTGTTGGGAAGAATGCCTTGTGCTGTGGGGTCCGGTGCATGCAAAGCCATTTCCAGCTGTGAAAGGTTTGCTTTGGTCATTTCTGGGGTTTGTGTGTCTCGATACATGTGCGCAGAAATTGGAAAGGTGGGGTTTGGAAACGGCTTATGGTTCAGGAGGAACGCTGTCATTCGGATCTCTGACTTGGCTTGCTGCGTCTTTCGCCTGAATAAGTTCGGTCAGAGTTATAGGGACAGTCTTACACATGCTGGATCATCTTTGTCTGTCTGTTTCATGTATGGAAACATTTCATTTTAATTGACTGTAAGAACGAGGATTTCAAAGTGCTCTGGTTTGTTTCTTTGACTACACAGATGCATTTTATGCTTTAAAAACAGTGTGTCATATCTGTTAGCTAAGAGAGACAAACAACACTTGACTGTAAATTAGAAAATATTGCATATGTGATCATGAATGTTAGGTAAACGCATACAAGCCTTCATAAACATGTATGTAAACAACAGTGTGGCTTTTTCAAACGTGATTTGATAAGACAAAATAAAAGGGCTTTTTTGCAATATTAATATAATAAAATTAATGTAAGTATAAGTTTAGTTATAGTTATTATAGTTATTAATATTATTATTATTATTATTAACAACAACATTTTTAATGAAGAACAACAATTCAAATAATGCATTAGTATTAATTATGTAAGTACTATTTCTTAATATAATATAAATAATATTAATGGTATTGTTATTTTTATGATTTAATAATAATTATAACTTATTGTGTTGTTATTATTAACAATGTAATACATATAACTGAATTTAATAGAGTTAATATAGTTTGATCAATTATTATTATTATTATGATAACTATTAATGATATTAATAATAATAACATCGCTTCCGTACTTTGATGCTTGGGGGGTTCATATGTGCATTTCTATTTCCCTGCATGTCTCACTTCCATCACATCACTTCTGAATGGTTACAGTCTGTGTGAACAAATGAAGGTTTTTCTTTTTCTTGAAAGCTCGTCACGTGTGTTTTGAACTTCATGTTATTTTGTGTCACACAAAAAGTGATAATGACGGGGAGAGATAACAGATCTGTCGAGGTGTTTCACCCGGTGCGTTTATAACGCGAGCGCTTGCTTAATTAATCACTAATCAAGTCGCACCATCTACCCTTAATGTAGCGAAGTGCGTGCTTCCTGTTGACAATGAATCGCGCTCTGTGATTGGTCTCTGAGCGGGGGCTTTAACAAACAATAATTAGATTAGGTTTTTCCTCAAAAGGCCTTCGGAATTGATTTTCTGCCATCCAAGTATAAGGGCTCTCATACTTAAGTGCACACAGCCCTGTCTCGTGTGCCGCCTGTCGTCACGTACTTACCCCGAGAGGCTTCCTCGAGCCAGGTGCCACGGTGGGGAAGACAAGCATTTGCATTAGTTCACATCAAACGGAGTGATGCGAGTGTTTCAGATGCATGTTGATGCAAACCAAAGGCACGCATGGCAGCTTCTCAAGGTGACGATACATGTCAGAAGCATTAAATTAGACCTGCTCTGTCATGTACACGTATAGTATAAATACATTTCTAGCTGTAGCCTTCACTTGTTCCACCCCTCGGTGTCTTTGAGTGCTTGTAAAGTAGGCAGTTATTTTACCAAAACATATCAGTCAAGTCGCTGTATGACCAACAGCCTCCCTACAGTAGTTTGCAAGTCAATACATTTTGCCACTTGAAAAGGAAAAATTATATATTTCTGACCCTGGACAACAAAACCAGCCTTATGGGACAATTTTTCGAAATTGAGATATTTATATTATCTGGAAGCTGAATAAATAAGATTTTTATTGATGTATGAGTTATTAGAATATGACAATATATGTCTGAGATACAAACTTTTAAAACTCAGGAATCTGAATACAAAAAATTAAAATATTGAGAAAATTGCCTTTGAAGTTGTTAATCAGGGGCACTGTGGCAGACCATCCACTCACAAAAATAAAGTTTTTATATATTTAATGTAGGAAATTTACAAAATATCTTTATTTAACATGATCTTTACTTCATATCCTAATTATTTTTGGCATAAAAGTAAAATCGATAATTTTGACACACACAATGTATTTTTGTCTTTTACTTAAAATGTTCCCGTTCTACTTAAGACTGGTTTTGTCATCCAGGGTCACAAATTAAACATAAAAGATATGTACTTCTTTAGAAGTATTGATTATTTCATATTATATAAAATTTTAAATATACGATTTGAAATAACAATCTGTAATAAAATACAACATAAAATAAATAACATAACTATTTATAGACTTAATAATGAATATTACATATTATATAAAATATAATAATAAATATATACAATTTAAAAATTTAAGGTATGAAATAAAATAATAGATGCATATTTATAAAAAATATAGAAGTAATAAACATCTCATTGTATTACCCTAAATCTGTAAACATTCAGCATTGTTGACTAATTCATTTATAGACTCCCCGGTTCAATCCGAAGATGATGTTATAAATACGGGTCAGCAAGGTTTATGAGTTAGCTTAGAAAGACTAATCGCATAATGCAATTTAACAAGATTCTCTGCACGAATGAATTTTATTTTTTGTTTTATGGTAAGGCGCCCAGTTTCACAACGTGAGAGAATGCAGATATATGATGTTAATAAAAGCCCTATCTCTTCTGCCAGTTCATTAGTCACAAGCTTTTGACTGTAGAGCTTTATTGATATTTGATAACGTTTGACATTTTACGCTGCTGGATCTGAAATATATTCTGTTTACTGTTAATTTTATTTGAAACAAGATCTGACTGTTCTCAAGGGATACGATGGATAAATGTGTGCGTTTGCCAACAGCGAGATTAGCGATGGAGACTATCAGGTCAATCGATTCTCCATGTTCCTGATGGAGCAGAACCTTGCTTATATTTCCAGTTTGGCGTCTTTGATCTTACAGTATATCGGCCTGGAAATGGCTGTGATTTTCTCTCGACTGCCTTTTATCTATATTTAGAAGGTGTTTCTTCACTTTCTTATCAAGTGGCTCCTGAGGGAGATTTCAAAATATCACACAATTAATGTCAAGAAAGCATGCACCTTGCACTCCCGGGTGAACCAAGTGGAATCTGAACTCGGCGCTGCTCAAAAACTAAAGAGGGAAGATGTTCAAACGAAAGATTCAAGTCGTGCAACATCTACTAAGAGGCTCAGACAAAGAAACGAAAAGATAAACTTATGGACTGGGAAATCTGCGATTAAAGGCACAAATGTCCTCCAACGTTTCCAAAATTCCCTTTTGCCCATTAAAAGAACCATCACAGAGCTCTAAATTTGTCGTGTGGTCTTTGTTTACACCATTCAAGCTTCCAAAGCATGTTCAAAATTTGTTGTCTCGTCCATAAAACTTTTGAGTAGCACTGGAATAAACAACTAGGATTCACTTTTTTGTAAAAATTCACATTAAATTTACTAAATTATTTCTGTTACGTTTTTGCAAACAGTTTGTTTTAATTTTTAATAATAAAAAGAAACAAAAAATTCTAAAAAAAGTAAATCCCACTAGTTGTTTTTCAGTGTTTAAGGGATAATTCAGGGATTTAATCCATGACGTGGAGGCGTGGAACCATTGCCTCTGCTAAATTAACAATAGACTCATGTTATTGAGTACACACAAAATAATAAATTGACTTCCCCTACTAAAAAAAACTTTGTTGGAGTCACTTTATTTCCTTTGTTAGGAGAAGTTTCTGAGATGTTCTCCAGGGTACAGATTCACTGTTACTTATCCAGAGCGATGTGATTCAGTGGTGGTCCAAAACTACCGGAGGAAATAGGTCGGCGTACTGCTGCTGGTCTGCATGTGTCTTTGTGAAAAATCTAAGATGCAAACCATACACGACCATAACCTCGATGAGTAAGATTTCTGTGCACCATAAATGCAACATCCAGGCACACGGACACATATTTCAACACTTTCCTTTTGACAACCAGATATCGAAAACACAGTTTCTGTTAAATGCTGACGAGCAGGGATATACTCGCCTTTTGTGATATTTGAGGGTTTCTAAAAAAAATCTGTGGAGGGGGGTCGGTGGTGGTTTAGTTGTGTAAGAGTTATTTTGCATTAAGCTCTGCAAGTTCGTGATTACGATGGAAAAATCTATATTTTGACCGTTTCATCGGACGCGCGCCTGACCCCCAGGTTACTTCCGGTTTGTGTTTGGCTAGTGTCTAATAATATAACTATATTTTATTTATTGTTAATATCACTTTATAGTATTATTTGATTGGATAATAATTGTATTAAATATACGATTTGTTGAATGGGTCCTGTAGTGCATCGCATTTAAAAAAATCGTATGGTACATTGAGATCTAGTGGTTAAGCGTGGCATTGCAGTCTGAATTTAAAAATATTGGAGAGACTAGTTTAGCCAAGTAACGCTTCTTCTCGGTTTCTTTTGATTGTCATCAGAAATAATCTACAGGCGTTCTATTGTTTGTGAATGTGTACCTGAAGTTCAGTTGGGGTCACAAAAGTGTGACTGCGCAGTAATGTTTGTTTATGTTGTTAAGATGAAACCGTCTATACATCAACCTATAGAGCTGTTCAAACTTGAACAAAACAAATAGATAACAAAGATATTTTAAAGAATGTTGATAATCAAACAACACTGAGCAACATTGACTTCCATTATATGCACCAAAGCACGGAGACATTTCTCAAAATATCTTCTTTAATGTGTGTCACTGAAGAAAGAGTCACATACAGCCTTTTAAGTAAATGAGATCAAAGCATCTGCCACATTATCAAATGTGACAAAACAGAAAACTGATTTTCTATGCATATTGAATGTAGTGATTATTTGTTATTGTGAGGTTAGTCACATTCATAACAACTGTTGTTCAGAGGTTGGAGCAGACCAGTTGTGGGAAACTAATGAAAGCACCTTGCTATTATTGTCAGGTGCTCAGAGCCCAGCGTTTGATTATTCATTATCTGCTTGTGTGCAGAATTTCACAGATGCTCCATCAGTGTGACGCTCCTCACCGATCCCATCTGTTAATGACAGAGACGAGAAAATATTCCTTGTGCTATACATAAGAGGATGTCTTGTTCACATTTCCAAGACTTTTACTCAAAGTACGTACAAAACTCTAAACGTATGGACTTTATTTATTGATATGTTCCCTGGGAATCAAACCCAAGATCTTGCTGATGGAATAAGCTTTTCATTTTTAAGATTATTTACATTTTTGACTGAGCTGTCCCTTTACCCTCCTGTTATGTTGTGGGTCAAACTGACCCCAAAGCAATCTTGAAATGTTCTGAAAATAATTTTTAAATCGTTAACGAGAAAGAACATGTATATGATAATACAAATATTTGAAAATAATCGTTCTGTTTTTAGTTTCTTACATATTTCCTTGTCACGTGCGTTGAATGATGTGAGGTTGCAACTGATCTTATGTGAATTCGTAACTATTTTAGGAGGAGCATTATTCGTATGAATTCGTTGTGAATTGCACAAAAATGTACGATTACTAGAAAAAAGCAATATTGAACCCCTTAACCTTACGCCACGGTGCAAAAGCAAATCATACTAAAATGAACCAATGAGATTGTACACATTTTTACGAATTAGCCATAATATGATTACAATTTTGCCGAGAGATTGCATTTGGGGTTCTCCTAAATTTCAACAGATTGTTGTGGTTTCAGCAAAGACTCAGAAATCAAATGTACAAATAAAATATATTCTCTACAAACCAAATCATTTGTGGGGTCAATATAACTCCACACATTAAATCATTGCTAACATTTGAGGGTTAAATGATCTTTGGAGTGTTTTGTTGCTTGTTCTTAACACTTCGGTTGACCATTTATTGCTTTATAGGCCTGACCATGGTTGTTAAAAGATTGTTAAGATATGTAGTTAATCTCAGGAAGCCATTTTCATTTACGGTGCAGTTTAGTCTCTCTCTCTCTCTCTCTCCCTCTCGCTCTCTCTCCTCTCTCTTTCTCTCTCTTTCTCTTTCTCTCTCTATATATTTCACTCTCTTGCTCTCTCTCTCTCTCTCTCTCTCTTTCTCTGTGTAAATGTGTTTGTGTATGTAAAAAGTATACATGCATCTCCGCAAAATTCACAGGCGTTGGGGTGGATGTTGATGCTAATTTTGTCACCGTTACAATACCCAGCCTGTTCATTCTTAGCCAAACGCCTCTCAAACAATATGCTTCTGCGCCTCTTCGTCACGCATTTGATTTCCAGTCGTTTCAATCGCCCAGAATTTATCAGCGCAGCATCCAGCACATAAAACTTTAGTGCGCTAAAAGTTGAACTCGTCGGCAGACGAATCGATACCTGCACGGGAATCCTTCAAGTTATTGGCAGTCGACTGTGCTCTCTGATAATATGACTCACTAGCCCTCACTTAAACTCGTTCAGGCTCCATTATGTGTGTCCATTTCTCATTACTGCCAGGCGGCGGGTGGATGAACTCGCGCTGATCATTTTTACGAGCGGAATGCTGAAAAAGCCCTTTGGAAACAATCTAATGCATAATGATGAACATTGTCTTTCCTCCGGGGGCCGTGCGGAGTTCATGTTCCACGGGCCCCTTACCGTGCATCAGATGTCTAATTATTGTTCCGAAATGACACGCGTGTTCGCGGAAGTCCGTGACTGAATGTATTAATGGAGCCGAGGGCTTCGCCTGATCCCGTGATCTGTACCTTGATGTTGTCCTTGTCTTTTCCTCCATATGGTGTTTGGGCATCCATATGCATGGAGTTTGGACACGCACCACTTCTAGTCCTGCCTGTCAACTCGCTTTGTCAAGAGGAGCGAGCAGATGTCCTTCCAACGCTTGTGGGAATCTGTGGAGGTAATGACAGGTATGATGTGGATGACATGATGTTTATCCTATGAGGAAATCACTGATGTGTTCACCGGAAGGGTGCAAGGGTGAATTTTAAATAAGTTCAGCTCTTTGGTTTGAGCGGATGTTGACGTTTTGATGTTTCATTTCCCCTGCAGCTACAATCTAAAAAAATATGCTTTTCAACCCACTGTTGGGTTTAATATGGACAAACCCAGTCGTTGGTTTAAAACAACCTAAAGAAAGCACTATATTGGACCCAACTATGGGTTGACACGACACTGATGGGTTCATTTAAACACCACCCTTGAGTTTGTTCTGAATATGAACAATTTTCTGTCCTGGTATTTGGTTCAAGGAGTGCTGGAAATGGCACGGGGGCTCTAGCTGGGGGCACTTTAAAACTGGTGATGCAGAATGTACTTTATGTATGTCTGATGGTAATATGTAGATGAAATCCTTTACTTTTTGATGTGGAACGCCATCCCCCTTGATATTCAATCTATGGACTCAGTCCCCTCCATTCTCAGTACTCTTTAAAAATCCCAATTACAAAATGTTCTCTTAAAAGTGGGTGGGTTTTGTTTATTATTTGTTCAAACTAAATATGATCAGAACTTCCAAGCATGCATTGCGGGATGAGCAATTTGGTGTTTCTATTTACTAAATATTTATTGATTGCTTGATTTATTTTGTTGATGCTGTTGAACAAAAAAAACTTTTTATTGAATGAAATTTTATAAAACTTTGTTCGGTCACTATGTTTTTAACAAAAAAGTTGCATGTGAGAGGTTGCATTATTATTTTAAGTTTCTTCTTTTTTTTTTTTTTAAGTAATTCATATCTCTTTAACATCATCTTCCAGGAAGCGACCTTGACTTTGATTGGCAAACGACAGGATAGTAGGTTTTTAATGGATTTGCTGAATTTTTGTGATGTGTTGTTGTGTTAGTCGGTTCGGCTCACTCTGAAACATTCATCCTAGAAAAATGGATGGAAATCTAATCCTAATGAATGAATGTTGTATTCATATTAATATTTTATTTTATTGAATCTGAAAGGTCATGGAGTACATGTGACAAATGGCTCAATAATTGATCATTCATGTAACATCTTTGCTGGAGATGTTGTTAATAATATAATTACAATTCTGACTTCCTAGCGTTCTTCGCTTCACGTCACGTTCACCAAATAACATCACCGGTTGTGAAAAGAAATCATCCCCAATCTCGATGAGTGATAATGCAGGATTTATCGCATACTCTCAACTCTCCATCACTCTCGGCAGAGTTCAGCAGCATCTGCATTCAGCTTGCCGAGGCAAACTTTACAAGCTTTGTAATGAATTTCACATAGTGTGAAAATACAATGTCACGGTTCTTTCTGTGGGCCAACACAGTGCTAACATTGCATCATTTCCTTTGTAGCCTTGCGTCTTTGCCAAGAATTGAATTTCTGGCCTTGACCAATCTCGCAATATCTATGTGACACCTGAGTGCCTCGTACCCGCTGTGTGCAACTCCAAACAAAGCTGGCAGATTTCAAACTGTATTTTGAGCCCTTTCACTTATCTGTTTGTTGAACCATATATTCACCAGCTGGTTTTATTAGAAATATCACAGTGTCCTTGTAAGAACCCCTGCGCTTCTTAAGGTCACGATTGTGTGTTTGCCTTGTATAGCGTTACAACTTTCCATCTAAATTCAGGACGTGAGGGGTCGAATACAACGGTGGTGTGAGTATACTCTTGAATGTAAAGAAGTGTGCACTATGATATCACATCATGTTTATGTGTTTCCAGAAGTGTTGGCTAAAAACATTTGAGCTAATCACAGATTAAAGCAATTAGAGATAATATGTTTGCATACGTCTGAACTGACATGGTTTGGCGAAAGGGACACATTTGATGTTGATCCAAAAACTGGGCAAGGGTAATTATTAGCGATAGTAACGTAATGCGCTTGTTAAGACAGACGTCATGCACCATCGCGTCCAGATCCAATCGCTCTATCTGACTGTCAAATGCCAAAAGCAAACACCAAACAATACTTGCATAACATAACAATACTAGGCTGTATCTTCAGACCAGCTATTCACTTTTATGAATTTTTAAAATACTGATGTCAGGGAGTTTATATAAACTGAGCGTTGAGAGAATGTCTGAATCGAGTGAAGACTTGGACCTGGAAACTGTGTTCTTATTGGCAAGTTTAGAGCAACAGACAGACGTGATCAATAAAGATTTTTTGAGATTTTAAAATAATTGTGGTGTTTTGTACCAATTTTACATATAATTTAGATTGCAAATATAATCAAAATAATAAATGGTATTCCTTACGTGTTCATTGTTGTGGTGTTCTTTTGGCAAGTCTAGAACACCTGGCAACTGTAATTATTATAGCTAAATAACAGTTGAGATGTTTGAATAGAAAGTTTACATGCAATTTTGTTTGCAAATAGTTTGCCGCAAAAATGAAAAAACTAAATTCCTGTATTCTATGTTGTGGTGTTCTTAATGGCAAGTTTTCGAGCAATTGTCAACCATAATTAGCAGAGATAAATAATATAATTGTGGTGTTTGTATCAACAAGTTTACTTAAAAAATTGGTTTACAAATATTTCAGTGCCAAAATAAAAATACAGATTTCCTTACTTACTGTACGTATTGTGCGTTCAGTGTGTGTGTTTGGTGAAAGTGTTCACTTTGTTGTTCTTACTTCTATAAACTAATGTTTTTCTTATAGTTAATATGTTTCATGTACAGTGTGCTTTGTAACAATGACAATTGTAAAAAGGGTGAAATAAATAAAGTTGAGTTTTTGTGCTCTTCTTATTGCCAAGTTCAGAGCAACTTGCAACCGTAATTATTAGCAACCCAGTCTTATGGCAGTTCGTGGCATAGAGATGAATTTGGAATCTATTAATACGTGTTCATGGACACAGGTTCAGCACGACTTTCAATACACAGACTGTGTGTATATGTAAATTTATATGTTTATAACCTGACATCAAAAGAAGTTGTACATATTTTAGGATAACACCTCTCCCCAAACCCTAAAATCACAACCACAAAGACAAATTTAGCTAAAAACACGAGTTTCACGAGACGACAAAACAACGACAAATGGCGCCCCTAAACCTAACATCACAGGGGAACATACCAATGAGATAGAGGAAATAGACATTGCCATGAATAAGGCACCTTGTAGGTATGAATTCCCATCAGATTGCCTTGATTTATGTTTATACGTATGAAAGATGTTTTATAATACATTAGACTGAATGTCGTGCTGACTGACATGAAAAAAGGGGGGAAATTCGTGTCAGTAAATACGAATTAATAGAATACAGTTCGTGAAAATGTCAAGAATTCCCATGAGACTGTGTTTTTATGAGAGATAGAAACATAAATGTGATGGTTTTTATTGCATGAGTTTTTGTTTACAAATAGTTTGGTGGCAAAAACTGTATTTCGTACATATTGCGGCACCAAACAGTTTGCAAACAAAATTGCATGTAATGAACATGTAAGGTTGTAAGGTTGCATGTAAGGTTATAATAAGTCTAATAATTACAGTTGCCGACGGCTCTAAACTTGCCAATAAGAACACACAAGTTCAAAAGGTTAGTATGAGATGCATCGTAGGCAAAACAGCCTTTACCGTCGTCCTTAAATTGACTGTTTAAAATGACTTTAAAATCACATCTTGATTCTGCATAATGTATTTTCTGCCGCCGGGTCGACCTCAGTGCAACGTTCTCCCCAACGGGGCCGACTTTCGACCGCGTGCTCTGACAGCCAAGGTCACAGAAACAAACCTGCTGGAACCCGTTTGCTGTGCCTGGGCCGATGTGAAGGGAGCGATATATGCTTGTCAAGTGGGATTACGGACGCTCACCCATGCAGAACAGGCAGTTACTCCCAAGAGCACACCGGCAGAGCTATCAGACCGCACCATAAATGAATGTATATTACTTTTGTCACCTTCCCGATTGTGTGTATGATACCGTAAATCTGGACTATTTTTGGGTGTTGTCGTGAACGAAATTGTGGAAGAGTTATAGCGTACTTACTGGCTGTGCGTTCCGAGACTTCCACTTGCAGAGATAGTGGAGGTGAAGGGTTTGTGGTCTTTAAATGGCTGCGGTTTGTGGAAAAGGTTAGAGCTTTTAACACGCTCTCGAGTCTGTATCGTTATGCATTTCAGGCTGACGTTTTTAGAGCACCATTTCAAAGTTCAACAATACCAACTGCTAAGTGCTGAACGTATCTGTGTTGTTGCGCAGACGTCAGCGTGAGATTTCTGTGTGTTTGTGTGTAATAAAACGAGTTATCGAGTGATGTGTAATTATTTACCTAACAGCCCACGGTCCACAGCACAGACTAAAGCTTCTCAGCAGATTGTACGCTGCATGGAATTGTGGGAGGTGGTCAACACTATTAGTTCATCTATTGTTATCTTGTAGCACTGTATTGATTTTTGTAGCTGTTGGGCTCAATTACCGATCAAATACAAGGAGCATTTCAGTGTATATGAATCCAGAGAAATGGAAAAATATTTTGGACGCCAAGATGTTGTAATTAGAGGGATTTCTCAGATGATGTATAGAGACGGCGTGTCTGTTCTTGTGTTACATAATGGCTCTGTTCTGACACCTTGTTAGATGATAAATCAAATATATTGTAGTTTTTAATTTATTGAATGCTTTTCTATATTTAACCCTTTATATCCCATAGTTTGTTTCTTTTTCACAGAGTTTGTTGCAATGGACCATGTTTTTTTTACATCGAAAGATGCTACAATATGTCCAGTGATCTCGGAAGGCATTATAATTGAGTTCCCTATGCTTTAAAACTGCTTTCATGTTGGAGTATGTGACTGAGATGCCTATTTAGACAACCTAATTTTGACCCTGGACAACAAAACCAGTCTTATGGGCAAAATCGAAATTTAGATTTTTACATAACATAAAAGCTAAATAAATACAATTTCTAATGATTTTTGAATTGTTTGGGAAAGAAATATTTTTAAACTTATTATTTTGGTTCTGTGTGTGGTTTTAATTGTATGTTTGGACAAAATGAAATAGATTGTAAGTATCCAATCCAAACACTTTTGCTTAACTGTTATTCATGCGGTCATCCTTCTCAGTATTCCTTTTCAAAGGTATAATATATATATTAGAGATGCAACAATTCACTATTCAGCATGACATATCAAATGTATATTTCTTAACTTTACCAATATTATTACATGATATAATTACTATTAATAAAGCACATCAAACTGATGATGTTTCTTAATATTTTCTATATACGAGAGTACAAATTCATTGCATTCTCCTTTCCTCTTTTGATTCACAGCATAAATCGGTCATCAATCATCTGCTATTTTTAAATTGAAAAAAACTGAAAATTGCTTCTATCGTTATTATACTGTTATTTATTATAATTATATGTGGCTTTAAATTAATGTTTTGTTAAATTGAAACAAAACGATAGTATTAGACCCCCAAAACTTACACAAGTGTTGTCCCAAACCATGTGATTTATTTATTTCTCTATTAGTAAATCACAGTCTGTCGTTCTGTAACATTGTATTTTCCCAACAGAAGAAAATTAGTCAGGTTTTGATTATGAGGCTTGATTGTTATTTTGTTGTAATAAATAAATAAATTATTATTATTGTTATAGAAATATAATAATTATTATTATTATTGGTAAATGTGCCTTTAAATGTTTTCGTGATTTGAAAAAAAATTCAAACGTCATGTTGTCCAAAACCATGTGATTTAATTCTTCTCTGAAACACAGGAGAACACCTGAACAAAAATGTTGACAATGCATACAATGTCAGTGAATGGTGACTAAGGGGCGATTCACAACGTAAGCCGCACTGCTTTTTTGTGCCTAGAAAAATGCTAGAAAAAGGCGGCAAAATAAACGCTCCCTATTTGCACGCATTTATCCCACCTCTACATTTAAAATAACGAATACATGCCAAATACCTTGAAATTGCGGGCCACTCACATTTTGCGTCTGGAACCTCACGGAAAATGCAACGCGGTGCGCGGGTGGCACTCTGTAAAGTTGAAATATTTGAATCTAGATGCGGTGCAGACGTGCCCTGAAAAATATGCGCGCCACACCGTATGCGCGTCAAGACCGCAGCGCTCCCTATTTGCGCACGGCTGCCTACATTTCAACTAACGAGCTTGAGCGCGCAAAAGACGCAAAATGTGAATTGTCCCTTATAGAAAAGAGATTCATAAAGGTAAAAAACACAATTTAGGTTAAGTGCTGTAAATTTTGTTTTTATTCATGGTTTGGAAACTGTCCCTTTAAATCCATTTCTTAACTGGACACAGAATATGTTTTCGAGTGCATGAATATCACAGTTATGATTCATACCCGAATAACCTATTGTTATCCCTCTCTGCATTCATTTTTTAAGGATACAACCTTTGTCGATAATTATGCAATTATAATCTGCAATGAAGAGATTCATAAAGACACTCGTGGCTCCTCATCTCTCCTGCCCACTCAAAACTAAACAGACCTGTTGTTCGTTTGTCATTCTCTGCGTCTCTCTCGCTATCTCTGTCCTTCTATCTGTCTAATATCCTCTTCCACACTTATCCTCCTTTCATCCTCTGTGTTTTGTGTCGTGTAGAAAACAGCAAAAGATTGATCAGGCTTATTGTTACTTACGGGAAACACTATATGAGCTGTGAAGCGTGTATGTATTGAGTACTGGATGCATTATGCATTTGGACGTGATATCGACTAAGGCAGCGCTGCCTTTCTAATCAGGCCTACAATGGAGCTAATTATTTATCCTAACACCCCTCAAAACAAGGTCAGCATGACAGCGTGAATTATTCACGGCTTAGAAATGAGCTTGTAAGTTGCGGATGCTGTCGTGAACCTCGAGAGACTTTTAAACGCTTTGACGGCTGCGTCGTTCCTAACTAACGCCTGACCACGTGAATACTGCGAGGAACATGACTCTATTGTAGACGTGACAAACCGAATCGATAACGGATCCGGGGATGCTTCAGAAGTAGCGTGCATGTAGTTCATTGCTACACACAATAAATGGGGTTTTGAAAATGTGCAGTACGATAAATGCACCAGACGTATAATAGGTCAAAAAAAGGAACAGAGAGAAGATTCTTAAGCTAAAAATAAGAAAGCAAAATCTTGGATGAGATCTCTTTGATGTTTCTATTCTAGACATAATGAGATTAAATGGAGAGTAGATGGAAACGACTCGTTTTCGTCTCAGATATTTCTCCTGAGAAAAAGAGTCAGAATTCTCACACATGTCGTTTGAGAAGAGATGTCAACAATGTGTCAAACTGAGCTCAGATTTGTCTCGTCTGCAATCAAAAGTCAATATTAGTGAAGATCTCAATATCAACTCAAACATTTCTCATCACATTTACTCAAATCCAGGTTTTTTGACCTCTAAACAGATTGCGTATATATATACATTTAAGTATGGAGGTGTAAATGAATGTAGATTGTTCAAATAAAATAATCTAGATTTGAGTCGATTTGATAAATGTTTGAGTTCATATTGAGATCTTCAATATAACAGACGAGAAAAATCTGAGTCAGTTGGACACATTGTCGACATCTCTTCTCAAAGTCTGATGACAGACGCATTTCTCACATTTCTGGCTCTTGCTCTCCATTTGATGGCAAGGAGAAAATCATTCAAAATAATAAAAAAATCATCTATACTAATGTTCACATTTTGAAAATAACCAGGAGTACATTTAGAAAGATTACAGTATGTGATGAACATAACTTTGAGAGGAAAAGTATAATTCCACTTCAGAATTTTTTATACTTCATGTCAGGTTGGGGCAAGTTGTCACATTTGTTGACATGAACAACGAGCGTCAATAGATTTACAAAACCCTGATTTTATACTTTAGCATGTCACATTTTACACGTTTACATCTACATTTACATTTAGGCATTTGGCAGATGCTTTTATCCAAAGCGACTTACATTGCTTTATCCTATACATTTTACATATGTATTTGCAATCCCCTGAGATCGAACCCACAACATTGCGTTGTTAACGCAATGCTCTTACCACTGAACTACAGGAAGGCTGTGTACTTGTTTTTATTTGTAGTAATTGTTGCTGAAAATCTTTCAATAGACCAATTAACCATTGGTTTCCATTGTGACAACATACCCTGTTCATTTGACGAGACGTCTGCTCCAGAGGCTTGTCTTTACAGTAATTGACTTTCAAAACGCAGAAGAACTGTAAAAAAACCTTCTCTTCACCCTTTACATATGAAGACATGCTAACCCACCAAATTGAATAAGACTCACGGGAAATTAAAGTTCTTTGACATCTAATTGAAGCGTCGATTCTCTCGTTCTTTTGATTCGTACTCGGCGTATCTGAACATCTGTCTGACCCCGTGAGGCCGTGCTGATTTAGATTTCATGATGAAAAGTTTTAAATGCGCATGTTCACTTAAGCAGAATATGTAACCAGACAGTCATTACTGAACAGCGATACATCATCGTTTTATTAAGATACGTTTGGCATTGATGTATGTGTCAAAACATGACTTCACTGAATTAAAGCATTATCTTAAACACGATCAAATGATTCCACAATCGACTCTTCATTTTAATTCATTCCCATTAACTCTCCGCTACCAGTAAACGTTGTTTCCAGACAGACGGAAGTGAATTCATGCATTCTGATATGAGTGTTTTAAAATGTCGTTTGCGGTCAGCGAATGCACTGCGGGCGATCCACGCGCCGAGAATGAGATTTGATCATTATATGTCATAATTAAGATCGTATCAAACTGTTACTGTTATTGCTCATGACGAGTAATGTTTTTTTCTCCTAAACTTTTTTCTCTCTACACCCACACACGGTATTTGAGATTGGGAGCCAGATCTTGCGACGTTGGCCGTCTTGTGTTTATTTACATCCCCGTCCTCGCCTCACACAACATGTTTCCACAATACTCTGCATCTTCTGCCGGAACTGTTGTTCACACTTTACAAACTGGTTTTTCTTTGCTCTCGCCGGCAACGCAGACACGTGAAGCGCTGAAATATGAAACAAAAGCATCCTTCTGAATCTCTTTCAGAGGTTTCCCAAATTAGACTCTTCTGCTGAGTCAGACAGCGTCTTGCCCCTTTTTCAAGAACACTAATAATAAGATCTTAAATGTCTGACACTAACCTGTTGCGCAGCAAGTAACAGACAGACTCCAGAAGATGCCTCTGAAAATGCTTTAATTCACACAACTGTTGAAATAATTAAGGTTATTTGTACGTGATTGTGATTATTGTATGACTGTATGATTCCATTTACTCTAAAATAAAATTCCACCACAGCTGCGTTCGGTGAATGCACGTACTGTATGTCAGAGCCGTGAACGCAGGAAAGAAAGAATCTGTATGTTTTGAATATTGTAAAGACTGTAGAGAAGGGTTGCGTTATCATTCCTCGACACATTCTGTGATGTAGAGCTTTTTTCTGCCTGGTTTTTACCCCCGGATACTGCAGTTCATCTCCTACAGTAGTTTCATTTTAACATACTCTCAATCGACTAGAAAGCGTAAGGAATGTTGCAGAGGGAATTTCAAATTCAGATATCATGGAGTTATAAGTTATCATCGCTTTTATCTCTGACGTTATTTATTTCCTCAAAGAAAATCAGATGTGATTTATTTGCCAAAATAGAAAAAGCAAAGTGAATTAAAGATGAATTTGATTGGTAACACTACTTATTTCAAAATGTTTAAAATAATATAAAAATGGCCATCTCACTGTGACATACGCATTAATGTTATGTGATAAGTGTTTCACTTATTTGATATGTGTTTTACACTAAAATCTTTGACTCAGAATTCAGTATAACTGTGTTCCCATCAAACTCTAATGAAGTGTTAAGCGTGAGTGATGTTTCGGGCGCTTGACATGCGTAATGAATTATTTGTGTGAATCGCGGAAATTGAAAATTGAGAACTTTGGTTAACCAATCAGAAGCCTGCTCTAGTAGTGACATGATTATGACGTAGCGAGCGGAGGGAGAAATCCGAACAACAATGGAGGACAATATCATCGTTGATTTATGTGGATACCTGGAGCTGTACAATACACACTATTTACATTCACCAAATACATCGACCAACGGTATTAAAAATAACTTTTGGCTTATTACTGTGAATGTGTATGTGCAAAGGCACGGCCTGTTTCTTTACACAACCACATCGCAATCCACTGGCCTGGAGTGCATACTATGGCGTTTTTATCCGTTCTCATGGATTCATTTACATGCAGTTCGTTTTGATAACGCTATCATGAATACGTGATCCTTTTCCGTTTTTCATCATGTAAACGTGGCCTTAATGCAGTTGCTAATGTCATCAATGTGACGTTATCACCTCAGGGGTCACGATGGAGGGGGAGGGAATTCCTAAGGCTGATGGCTTTTTATTTGCATGGTTCTGTTTTCAACTTAATTAATATTTTTATATTTTGTTACACTTATTGATTACATAAACTATTTCAAATAAAAAAAGATTACTAGGAATCATCTTGCGACATCGTCCTCTCGGTCTTGTGACCCCCACTTTGGAAACCCCTGCTATATAGCACCTCAGTCATCCTAAAGAACCGCTGAAGAACAACTGAAGCGCCAAGTTATGGTTCTATGTAGCACTTCTAGTGGTTTCCCTATGATTACGAGCCAAGAACCACTTTAAGTGCTATATAGCACCATTTTTTAGAGTGTAGATTTCCTCCCCCTTCTTTCTTCAAAGCCGAGCTTCTATTCTTGAGAAATGGAGCAATATTGCACACACACACATTTTTAGATTCATGTGGCAGCGCTCCAGGAGTTCAAGCAGAAGCTGCTTCAATTGCATATATGCACTTGTGTGTGTTTGCCAATATACAGTATATGGTGTTCTTAAGAAGGACTGACAGGTCTACATGTTGACTTTGTCTTCTCATCCAATTTTAAAGCGATTGCAGAAAAAGTGCCTCTCCATCCGAGCTCATAACAAATGAAAGGACGGAGCATTCGTATCCACGGACTAGAAATCCTCACGTCTTGAGATTGAATCTCTAAATGTAATGTGAGGATCGGCACCACACGCTGAACGCCTGTGTGTCCCAGTCGGTTCCACATAATTGATCATCGGTTTCAGAGGGACTTATCATCACCCAGACGGCCGTGTCATCTCTGTAGGAGTCGACTGGTGAATGAAGCACAACCCGTTGCACAGCTTAGATAAAGAAAACTCTGCGGTATGAATGTTTGTAGTCGTGTTGAATCGTCAGATGATAAAATGCGCCCTGTTGGGTTTGGTTCAGCGTGCACACATTTGGAAACCTGTGCGTCTTTGCTTTAGTGTTGGTCGTTTTTCTGTTAGCGTTTAGTAATCGATGGCTCACAGTGTGGTCACGAGCATGTGTTCCTGGATGCAATTTGACTAAAAAACTTTTGAAGTGCGGAACAACACACAACAGCCGTACCCTCTGTCTAGTTTCAATCCCCACATGGGTTTTAGGGCGTTAAGGGTGACTGGGGTTGAGAAACTCAGAGGTGAAGAACTGTTTAAAGCTTTGAGATGTATGATGCACGTGAAAGGAATTGTTTACCCTTCCAAACCCTTATAGGGATAGTTGACACAAAAATTCAGTTATTCACCCTTACGGGGTTGAGTACATGTAATTGGCTCTTTCTTTAGTGAAACGCGAAGGAAGATATTTCAAGAAATGTCTAAGTTGTTTGGTGTTCATTCAACGGAATTCAACGGAGTTCATGTTCTTCAAAAAAATATCTTCTTTTATGCTCCGCGGAAGAAAGTAAGTCATACAGGTTTGAAATAATAATAAATAATGTCATTTCTGTATTATTTAGTGAATTGGATGTCAGCTTGGCTGCAAAACAATCCAAGCAAAGCACACTTAATCCATATTGAATACACGAGAGGCTCCTAAAGAGATGGAGTGAAAGATATTCTTTCTTTTTAAGCTTCACCACATTCTCTTCGACACGCCTATATCTCACAACAGTCACGTTTTACATTCAAAATCTCAAGTGAGAAATTAAAAAGCCCTCTTTTAGACCTAATACATCTTTCGAATCTTTTAAAAGCTCGCTCGGATATGAATTTCTACATTCAGTCATGTTCTGTTGTTTTCATCCATAGCTTGCGTGAACCATGTGACTGGAGACGGAGGACGGTCTTGTTGACTTCGATGCAAACGGCGTCTTGAGAAATGCGCTATGACAAACTATTGATCAAGGCAGAAATAGCTGTGTTTGTCTCTTCAGCCATGGGACGAGCTGTCACGGCATTTCATCACTCAAGTGTCAGTTTGACACTGTTGTGACATTATGATCTAATGCTGATCAGATGACTTTAATGAATGTGACAAGAGAAACACAATGATCCAGGGTGTTGTGACACTTCATCGGGGATGTTAAACAACAGGAATCTCTACAGAATTTTGCAGCACAAATCTCACGACGCAAGTTGCGCAAGTTCCCGCAAATTATCCAAGGCCCCGCCTCCCTCATGTCAATAGGCTTGTTCGACTTGATTTGGCACCGCAAGATCAGACAAGCGGGTGACATCAAAGTACCGTAAGAGTGATTCGAAAAACGATACACACACAAAAAAAGAACAAAATGTGGGCGCAGTATCTCCAATCCTGGTGAAAACAAAAAACTTTGATTTTATGATTTTCATGATTTCACTACGATCGTCAGTGTCATTTTGTGCTTCAGTATCAAACCTCCGGCTAAAACTAGTCCATGCTAACGTACAAACCTAAAAGCTAACTGTTCTCACAGCATGTGGATTGTAGGTCATAAAAGAAGGTCTACATTTCAGTGTATCTCCGAATTAAACTGGTTATATGTAAATGAATTCAATATTACCCTGCGGTACATGGATAGTTGATCTTAGATTGGCAATTCCAGAATTATGGACGTGACATTTTTCGTTATGGACGTGACATAAAGATGTTCAGAGAATGAATTTGTTGCGAAAATATTGAACCATCTGTTGATATGTGACTGAACCCTTGTTGATAGAGTCTAAGCGTTAAAAAGTCAGTCTATGAAAAAATATATATTTGAAAAAGTGAAAATGGACGCGTTTTTTTGGAGAAGATAAACTTTGTAGGATTTCTGTAAAATAAAATGCACAATCCTTAAGCAATAATACACAATGAATGGAGAAGTGATGCCTCTTTATAGAACATCAAATAGTTTCTTTATATTCATCTTCATGTGTCCATTTATGAGGAATATGTAGCGTTATGGATGTGACAATCCTGAAAATTGTGCGTGTTTGTGTACATTGATATATATTTCTAACCTGATACCAAAAGAAGTCACAAATACTTTAGGAGTTTGTTAACCAACACCTTACCTCAACTCAAACCCTAAAATCACAGCCGCAAAGGCTAATTTAGCTAAAAATGCTAGTTTCACAAGGTGAAAACTCCCCGCCCCTAAACCTAACATCACATGGGAAAAGTCATGTCATAACAAAAGATATGAAATAGGAATTCACACGAATGAGCCACCTTGTAAAATATATATGAATTTCCATCAGATTGCGTTGATATATATTTATACATATGAAAGATATCGTGTATTAAAGTACCTTATGAAAAGTGGTGCTGGGTGACACGAAAAAAGGGGGAAATTCGTGTCAGTAAACAGAAATTAATAGATTACGGTTCGTGACAATATCATGAATTCCCCTGAGACTGTGTTGCTCCATGACATATGTAAGTCCATCTTGAATTCACCTCGACGACAGAGCTGTCCAAAATGTACCAAAAACAAATTCGGGCAAAGTTTTCACACTGACAGCTGCCATTGAAAGACATTAGGAACTCCGGTCTCTTGTCCGAGTCAGCAACAGTTACTAAGGTTACTAACAGTAATTTACCAATTTTAATGTCAATTATCCATCTGACCATGAAAAAACACCCTGAGAGTGAATTGCGAGAACAGCGATTAGGTAAACATGTTTTCTCTTCTCTCCACAGAACAGTAAAGTTCAGTTGATCTGATTGTTCTCTAGTCCGTCTTGCTAACCTAGCTGGGCATCTCAGGACTCTGTCCTTTTCTCCATGGCTGTAAACAAGTCATGGAGTGACACTAGATGGGAGAGAAGGTTTTACTTTGGTATGGCAGGGGCTGGCGGCATAACTTGGTTGTCTGGTCAGGTCAATTCAAAGTAATATTTTATTGCAGAAACGTGTTAACCTGATTGCTGTTCCTCGCAATTCACTCTCATGGTGTTTTTTCTTCCATTTTCATGGCCAGATGTATAATTCCACTTCATATTGTTGTCTAGGCTGTTAACGTTGACACCCGCTTCAACACCAGCGAGGCGCAAGCTTCCAGATGACAGCAAATGCATCCCGGATTGATGCGAAAAGTAGTCACATAAATGGGATCAGTCCTGGAAAGCGCCCCTGTGTACAAAAGACAGTAACAATGCCCTAAAAGCCGCGTAGTGATGAGGCACATCTACAATAAATCGTAAATAATTTCGCTATGAAAACAAATATTGTTATTTGTGCAATTTTTGTTTGTTAGTAAATCGAAAACTAAAAAATAGGTCTACTATTTAGCGTATGTTAATGGAGTCCTAATCCCCAACCTTAAATTCAGATGTGTGAATAGCGTTCTAAACGCAGTTAAGCGGGCAGTTGTGGCCTAATGGTAAGAGAGTCAAACTCATGACCAGAAGAGTGCCGGTTAGATTCTCAGGGCCGGCAGGTAATGACAGAGGTGTCCTTGAGCATAGCTCACCGGGCGCTGCAGTTATAGCTGCCCCCTGCTCCGGGTGTACGTGTGTTCACCGCTTGTGTTCACTACTCACTGGATGGGTTAAATACAGAGGTCACATTTTGGGTATGGGTCACAATACCTGACAAATAGGTCACTTTCACTTAAAAGAAAATTACACAGCGCTTCAATAGACTTGATCGCTTACCAGCCTTTAAAGCACGGCTGTGTGGACCTGCCGTGTTCGTGGTCGTGCTGCGCTGCGGAGAAGTATCTGTGGAGACTCTGTTAACAGACTAAAAAAAGCTGAACAAGCTGAAAATTCCATTTGAAGATTGCAGAGGACAAGCTTTTGACAATGGGGCCAATATGAAGGGCAAGCACCAAGGAGCACAAGCCAGATTGCTCAAACAGAATCCCAGAGCTGTGATAGTCCCGTGTGGAACCTTTGTCATTGAAGATGCTGCCAACTCTTCCAAAGATGCAGTTGGGTTTTTTGGGCATGTGCAAAAGCTCTTCACCTTGTTTTCAGCTGGCACACAAACATTGAGTGTGTTGAAGAATCACGTGAACATAACCGTGAAGTCATGGAGTGACACTAGATGAGAGAGTAGGCTTCAAGCAAACCCAAAGCTGTATCACATTTTATTTTATTGTATTTTTAATATATTGTGTTATTTTATTATTGAGTTCATGTAAATATTCAACTTAAGATTCAAAATGTTTTATTAAAATATATATTTGTTTATACATTCCGTTATGTGTTGTTCCACTTATTCTTTGACTGACAGATGGAGCAAATTGTTTTAATTAAAGGCTAGAACGGTTAACGCGGCTCGCGGCTTAGGTAGGGGGGCCCCTTAGCAGAATTTTGCTGTGGGTCCAGAGAGGTCAGGAACGGCTCTGCCTATAAATATTTACAAAACATAACCTTCATTTTTCCTTGTGTTAATGAATTGGAACACAATTAATGACAATGTAAACAGTGATCAAGCAACAATTACAATATAATTTATTTTGTTTTTTCATGTACGACGGTGAATTCTTTTATCTGGTCTGATTATCTTGGATTTGACTTTGTTCTATTATTCAGTTAATTTTGTGATTCTCAAACGTGCATTGACAAAAGCATCAGGACGGGTGAAATACAGTCAGACACACTGACGACAACTTCAAACGGAACGATAGGTTTGGAAATCATTCAACAAAACTTGGGCGTGCTTGCCGACGTCATGTCCATTGTTTAATCATTCATTGGCAAGCGAGAAAGACCTAATGACCATTCAAATGCTGAAAACATCAAGTACATCTAAATGTTTATTATACATGATAACAGCAATATGTTAAAATATTTATTTTTTGTATTTATAAAGCATGTGACACACAAATGAAATATTTGTTTATAAATATATTTATATATATTTTTATATTTTATAAACATTTAAAATAATATTGTTTATCATTAATAATAATATTAGGTAATGTTTTACTATTTTCATAGTAAAAAGATTATTTACATTATACTTAAAATAACAATCATAATTATCACATTCATATTTCTATTAATAATAATAATAACTTGCTAGTAATATTAATAATAATGATTATAATAATAATTTTGTAATATTTTATTATGAAAATAGTCCAACTGGAAGTTTACTGAAAGACGGTTTTTACTTCCCTATTCGGACACAGAGTAATTAAAAGATAATGACTCACATTGATAAGAAATTTCCAATGAGCGCTGCAATATTTCATGAAAAAATAAGAATTGGCATTTTTAGTTTCATAGGGACTTTAACCAACAAACGTATCCAACTATCTCAGAAAATGAAGGACCCTTTTGTTTCATTTCATGGCAGACAATATTCAAAGAGGTTCCTGAACACTCTGAGCTAAAGTTAAAACATTTTTTATCTTACTGTCAGAATGTCACATTTACAATATAAAAATCTGAGAAATGTTCATTGATCGATCCTTACATTAGACTGCACTGCAACAAAAGTTAAAACGACTTCACAAAGATGTCAGTAACACCAAGGTAAAGCTATTCATAGCCATTTCTCTTCATATTGGTAACACCTGCTGCTTTGCGCATGATTTGATCGTAAGTCACCGCAAATGACGTGACTCAACAACCATAGTGATTGGTTGATGGCATCAAGAGACCGTGCACACTCCCAAGTATCTCACGAGGAAGGCTTTGACATTATAGGAAAGGTAAACATTATAGTCCATTTCACACTTTTATTAGAAGAAAAATTGCAGTCTGGCAGTCCTTGTGACACACCTTCCCCGTTGAAATCAATAAACTCCTCTGACGCAGCAAAAACTCAAAAAACCCAGATCTGTTCAAACAAGGGGCATCGCGGAAAGACTTCCTAGAACAGCGGGAATCTCGACTTCATCATCATGAGTCATAATCTTCAGGAGACGCTCGCAGTAGATACATGTTGATGTGTTTGTTGTGCTGTAAAACTGCGTGGGAAGCGAAACAAGTGTGAAACTTGCACTTAAAGGGATAGTTCACCCAAAAACGAAAAGGACGTCTTTGTTTACTCACCCTCATCGTGTGCTATTGATTTAACCCCTGACCATCACTCTCTATTGAGTTTGTGTTTAATTAATGAAACAATGACAGTAATATCTCATGCACTGAGATGACGTCTCTATGACTCATGTTATTGTGATTAATGACTTTGTGACATGAGAGAATGTGATTGCATAACGTGTAAATTGCTCAGTTGACATCATGATGATGCATGGTTAATAATGGATTGGTAATGCATCATGCATGCGGTAACGCGAGCGCCGCATGCATTGTGCACACAGACAGAATTGGACCCTTTTCACTTCTCTAAAGCACATCGCTGGTCTCATTAAAGTTTTATTACAATACATTTTTCCAAAAGGAAACACATATTTCATCATCCTTTGCTGTGCGTTTTCTTTCCTACACACTCTTATGAAGACCAATGTTCATTCTTCAATCATTTCCAGATGGATGAAATCATGTGGTATGTGTACTGTATTTGTTAAAGTTAGGTGCACAACGTCCTGGATTTTTAAAATACATTACAAATGTTAACATGTCCCCATTATATTGATCATCTTTTAGCATATTTATAGAGTGATGCTAACGGACGCCTCCTCCACAAACCCTTTTGATAAAGTTGAGTTTGTTAAATACACAACTATCCAACAAACAACTAAATAATCTGTTTGTTTCTTCGCTAAGATGTATCCGACCGCTCTGTTCTCCCAAAGCTCTATTTCCCGTTCCTTAATATTTGTTAATGTTAATGTCTGTACTTAAACTGCCAGAGGTCTAAATTGACTGTTTGCTCATTTGTCGAGTCGTTCCATGCCTGTAATTGAATCCAAATTGAATTCAGATTTGTCTCGGGGGATTTTGGAGAATTGTGAGGTTGCTTCTCTGTCGACGGTTTGTTTTCTTAACGCTTAAAATAGGCTGTACTTCAACACACTGTCTCTGCTTTTCTTACTCAAACTGCACGTGGGATGTCTTTGGTGTGTTATTTAATAGCAGTAACGGGCTATGGCGTTTGCTTTGACAGTGATTCATGCATGTGGCACTTTGTTCTTGTTAGTGGGGATCTAAGAATATCATCCTTGAATCATTTCTAGAAAGATCTCACTCAGTCCCACAAAGAGTCTGCTCTCGGCTTGTGTAGAATGGATTAGTCCATATGTCGTATTCCTTAATATACATTGAATGCGTGGTCATTGTCGCATGCTTTTAAAATGTACAAAGTTAAAACTTTTGAACTTTATAAACATATATTTCTCTGATATTATGTCTTGTGAGTTTTCAGAGCCTTGGAAATCTGAACGTGCACATTTTATATATGATGTTTAAGGATTTTATCATGCCAATTGTAAAACACTATTAAATGATGATATCTTAATTATTTAAACATGAAGAATGTGGTGTACACATAAATGCAGAATACAATTCGAAATGAAGCGATTTTAGTCTTTCTCAGCTATGATGTGGCCGTGAAAATGTTGTGTGGTGCGACCGTGATTTATCTTAAAGTTAATTCAGTTCCTTGAAGTGCTTCACTTTTAGTGTTTTGTTTGAAATCAATCATCTCATAGTTTTTTCTATAATTATCTTCTTAACTTAAAAATATTAACATTTGTTTTCCCAGAAAACCACATGAAACTGATATCAATCTTTTCTAAATGCCATTCACTTGAGCACACTGAATCAGAGATCCATACTCAGGCCACAAAAATGAAATACAATAATAAATACAAATCTGTCTGTCTGTGAGTCTGTCTGTCATCGTCTGGGAGTCTGTCTGTCTGTCTCAGTCTGTCTGTCATCCTGTCTGTCTTTCTTAGTCTGTCATTGCAGTCTGTCTGTCTCTCTATCTGTCTGTCATCATCAATCTGTCTGTCTGTCATAGTCTGTCATCATCTGTCTGTCTGTCTGCCTGTCATTGTCTGTCTGTATATCTGTCTGTCATCGTATAGCTGTATGTCTGTCTGTCTGTCATGGTCTGTCTGTCTGTCAGTCTGTCTGTCATGGTCTGTCTATCTGTCATGGTCTGTCTGTCTGTCATGGTCTGTCTGTCTGTCATCGTCTGTCTGTCTGTCATGGTCTGTCTGTCTGTCTGTAGTAATGTATATTTCAATGCCCATTCTGTGCGTCTGCTTTTTTTGTTTTTGTTAAAAATATTAGTTATTGTGCAAGTAAAAGCACAAAAATATCTGTTCTGTCATCTTACCCCGAGTCATATCGGTACACTTACAATAATGATCTTTAAGTTGAGCTGTCGCTGTTAGCCTTGTGTCATTTGAGTCATAATGAAAATATGTGAAGTATCCGACAGTTTTATGTTTCAAACAGGGATGGCGATAGAGAGACAAAAGTTATGCATTGCAGCAATGTCAGTGGTCTAATAAAAGCTGTTTTCTTCTGAATGAAAAAAATACTTCTACGGCCAAAAAATGTGCAGTAGGTGTCATATATTGGGAATTGCTTTTAAGAAATCTTTTGTTGACATTGTGAAGTTAAGTTTGGGATCATTTGTGTTTGTTTATGGTAACATGGCAGATTTCAAGTGTTGGTTTTCTCTGGGTTTTGCATTTGTTACCATTGGTAAGTTTGACCAGACTTTTTGAGTTAGAGGACAGCAATACTGTACCTACATAATATCTTTTAACAATCCTGCTCCCTGATCTTACAACATCATAAACTTGTGTTTCAATTAAAAGATTTACAGAGCCGCATATCAAACAGCGTTTATATTGTCTGACTGAAAACAGGTTTACTTCAGCCGTACTGCTCCACTCAGCATAAACACAAAATGACCACACGTGTTTCCTCAGTCGATCTCACTTTGGGGCAAGCAAAAGTAAGATTTGAGGGTGTTAACAAACGCACAAGAGTGAAATGAAAGAGACAATAATATAGCCAGCATCTTTTCTCTGCCACTGATGTTATTTTTAATCTGTTTAATAGAATTGAGTCATTTTTGTGCACAACTGCACATTCTGTTGTCCTCATTCCCAAAATAATACAGCAATGAGTCACGATTATCGTGTTTTAGTTGACTCTGCAGGGATTTATCATTATTCTTACTATTGATCATTTACATGTCATGTACAGAATACTACGTATAATGATATATGTGGATGTATCTAAATATAGTATGGTTCAGTAGAGTGTGTGTGTGCGTGTGTGTGTACTTGTACATCTATCTTTATGAGGACCCGTTTGAGTTTTAGACCAGCAGAGTGAGGACATAGAGAGTAAAGTGAGGACGTTTTGGCAGGTCCTCACTTTCTGAGACCCCTTTAAAGGGCTGTTGAGGGTCAAGACCTGGTTTTAGGGTTTAGGTTATAATGAGGTTTAGGTTAGGTTTAGGGTCAGGTACTCACTTCTGATGGTTAGGGTAAGGGGCTGGAGATTGCATTGCATCAATGTATGTCCTCATAAAGATAGTTGTGAAAACATGCGTGCGTGCACAAAAAGCCCTATAGACATAAACTCAACATGACTTGGTGTTGCTAGGCCCAAGGCACACTGTAGTGTATGTACTGTAATGTATGGCCTCAAGCTTAACACACTTTATCAAACTGATGCAACAGAAATATGATAAAAGGCCCAACATCATAATAAATTATGCATATTTACTTCTGAAACAAGCTTTATTTTATTATTTATTATTTTACAATGCAAGATTGTAAAACAGTCCAAAGTCTCTTTCTGCTCTTTGTATATCTACAGTTGAGGCCAAATGGTGTATATTTGAATTTTTTTTGCAAAACAAATGCAAACTCCAGCATATCAGGACATGTAGGTTTAAAAAACTGAGCTTAGGTGTACACTCAAATCTTTAATATACTGTACATCTTTATCATCAGTAAATCATTGCAACAGCAAAAATAGTATTATTTTATATTTATCATTATGTTTATTTATTTACGTTTAATTGTAAAAAAATTATACGATTGCAATAACACAGTTAATTGATTTGTACAACGTCTTAATTTTACCCGATCTGATCTCTTGATGGCATTGATTGGCCCTTTTAAGAAGAGAAATCCCTTTAATATTGCATTCGATGCCAGTAAATCTTTGAATTCTGCAGACTTTTTTCTTCTTTTCCCGAGTGGTATAACAAATGAGGTCCTGAAGTCTAAGATCTCACTGGTGCAGATTGTCTCTTTTATGGCACAGTTTTGATGCTTCAGAGGACGACTCGATGTACATGAGCTATGGCGTGACTCAAGGACAGTATATATACAGTACAGTATGGATGTACAGTAGGCTGTATGGAGAAGAGAGGTGGGGATAGACCTGTAGTTGTCTGGGCGATGTTCACTGCATGCTGAAGAAGACTATATTAATCATGTGATGAGAGAAACTGGGCCAGATGTGAAGCAGTGGCAGATGTTAGAAGATGGGGAATGTTTCTAATGGTGATTGTTCTCTTGTAAAGGAAATCCACATGCTGTTAATGCTGATATGACCTTATTTTATAACGTGAGTTCTAAAATGATCCTACGTCTTTTTCTTTATGTCATCTACCTGGCTTTATTGTAAATGATTGTTTAATATTAAACCAACAGACAGCTGCGAGACAGCATTGCTCATTGCTTTTTACACAAAATAAAGGTGCATGCCTTCAACATATATTTGTTAATGGGTTTCTTTATTCATTTAGGAATACACTTAATTTTATGTAGCTATACTGTAAAATTGTCATTGTAAACAAAGTTAAATTAAGTTCAAATATAAACAGTCTGAGTGTTCATTTGAATTTGAATTGTTTTTATAAAATAACACTCACAGTGTTTATATAATCCATAAACTCAAAGTGTGCATTATACAGTATTAACACTCTGTGAGTGTTCATTTGATTTTTTTACATACATTAACACTCACAGTGTATATATAATTCACACTGGCGATGTTGCTGTGTAGTTTTTAAGGAAACTTAAAGTTTGATAACCAGATATTTGAATTCCACAGTGAACCCCAAAATAAGCGCGTGACCAATCAAGTGTGAATCCATTAACGGACACAAATTCCCAGCCCTCACTTTTACATGTACACGTGACCACTCCAGAATTGCAGTCTCTGTATGCGGGATGTCAGGGTTTGAATGTGGTCACGTAGGGTCATTTGGACCCCGGTGGTTCACCCCTGCGGCCGGAATAATCAATCGGCCTGTGGACCCTTGTAAAAGCAAAAGAAGCAAGCAATAACTCTGGTGACACAGACCAAACCCAAAATAACTTTGTGCATGTTGGCTCGGCTCCACTTGGGCACATTTCATCAGGAAAAAGGACTTGAAAAACGAAATCAATAGTTAATTATATCAGGCATAAACATAAATACAGTTGTGCTGCCGCTTTGGTGAAGAATTTGTCTTCATGAGTTTTAAGAGGTCCGTTTTATCTGAAGAAGCCAGTTGCCAATTAAAGCGCATGTGTGCAGAAATAATGCACTTAAATATAAAAAGAGAGTAAACGAACAAATAAATAAACAAATGGACAGAGCGAACTGACCAATGAAGCGAGCTGCTCTGGATTGTAAACCATTAGTTGAACAAATGGGAGGCATTTATCAAGCTAGCCATGCTTACAGTCGGTAACAACACGCCGTAATGAGCAACACAAGATTACAATTCAAGACAACACCAAGAGAAGAAATATAGACAGGGTTAGGATCAATTTTTGTGTGCGTGTTCATCTTTACCATAAGTGTGTTCCTAAAATTTTTGAAAAGAGACGCGAATCTGTTAATCTGACATCAAATCATTTTCAGAGAGTTGCTTTGAAATGCAGACTGACCGATGTTTTCTCCAATACGTGTTGACACGCACACTAATCATCTTCTCTAGATCGTCTGCTTTTCCCTGTTATTTTCTCTGAAGGGATTTTAAAGATGTCAGTGAAGAGTTCCACGCCATAGGGCCAAAATAACCCAGATTTACAAGTTTACCATCTCAGATTTAAGCAACGGTGTATAATTATTTTTTAAAACTGGTCTCAAACATTGCAATTTTATGAAAACAAAATGATCCTGCCTGTTTAAAATAACTTTACAATCTGTCAAAACAAGTTATTGAATCACATTTTCATTTCAAAGTTATTGAAAATATTGAGATATGCTAGGATATATAGTTTTAATTTCCAATTAAATCTATGTCTTTGGGCTGTTTTCAGGGTTTACTCTGAATTATGGATATTATTTCATTTTATTTTATTTTAATATTTATTTTATATATATACATATATATATATATATATATTTTATGTTATGTTTTTTTGGATTGTTTTTGTTTTTATTTTATTTATTTATTTCTATACATGTTTAATAGATTTTTTTTGCTTTTATTTAACTTCAATTATTTTAGTGTGTTAAAATGTCTAATTTTCTCTTAGTATTAAGACCTGTATTTTATTTAAAGCGAAAAGCTTTAATATTTTCTTTTTAAAATCATAAATAAAACCCCTGATCTACAGATGTTCTGTGGTGAAAGGATTAGATGCTTGGTTGTTAAAAATTAACAATTTCTTTTGAATTTTTAGGACTGGAACCCCACTGTTGCCTTCTATAATGTATTAGGAGCTCAAGCTGAGGCCAATCTTTAGCTCAACTCAGCCGGCTTTGCAGGGAATCCAAAGGAGCAGTGCAGGTTTCTAACAAAAGCAAAGTGCAGGATCCTCATGTCATGTGTGATTCACCAGCTGACACCCACAGAGAGAAGTCAGTGAGATGTATAAGATCAGCTCCTCGCGCACCTGCTCACGTGTCTCATCACAGATTCCCTCTGTTCCCTCAAACACGCTTAATGTGAAGCGGCACACGGCAGATTCATCACGCATGCGTCTGTGCCATTTCATAGACCGAAGTGACTGTGGGAAGTGTGTAATTCTGAAGTGATAAACAGATGTTGACATCGCTCTGCACGAAATTAAGAGGCTCACATTTCTTCCCATTGACTTTTACTTTAGCAAGACAGATTTCTGTTTGTAGTTTCTTATAACCAAGAAAGAGCCACATATTTGAGTTACTTTCAATTTTGTTGCAAAGTGACACTATTTGGTGTTCATTTTTTAAAATATGATTTTGTATCATTCCTGTAATGCAACACTTGACTTTGTAAAAATTCATGTTTAGAAATAATTGTAAACTCAGAATGGTTTAATGAAAATTGAAATATTATACAAATTATGAAATTTACACAAATACATAAAAATTGTTTATTTGAAATTGTTAAAATAATTATGTATAATTGTAAGAATATAAAAAAATGTCAGGGATATACATATGTGCATATATCATTTAGTATAATTAAGTATATCACTTTTATAGTATTATATTTAAAATGTTTAATTATAAACCTAATATAAAACATTTTACCACCAAACGCTTTAACAGAAAAATATATTTTTCTTGCTCGAACCAAGCTCTGGATCACTTAGATATAGTAAGTAGTGAGTTCATTTTGGAGTAACACTCGTTTGAACTGTCAGGGACATGACTTTGTTCCCCTCTCCTAAAAACTGCATAAATCCAGCCAATGGAGAGCCAATCAGAATACATCTTGTCATTTTGAGAAGGTCTTGGTGTTTGTGTCTGACCCAAAATTCCTTTACAAACCACATTCATTAAAAGTGTCTCTCTCTCTCACCTTAAGACTTTCTTATCTTTCGTGTCGAATCCTCCAAACTTTTCTTGCTTTAATGCCAGAGTTTGGGTCAATATCGCCGTTGTTCATCCCACATCCATAAACATAAGAGCTCGAGGTGGGAGGGGCTTGTCAAGAGGTGCTTTCCTCTTCAATCGCACCTCCTTAATTTACACCCGCTGCTTCTTCAACCATCTGCCTCCTGAACCTGAGGTCACGGCTCCCGTCAGCTCCCGGCCCGTTACCACTTCCTACTGCTTCCTTTCCACCAGCACAGAAGAATAAAGGTGACTTTATAACTTCATCAGAGTTTACAATAACTCTAGTACTCTAGTATTTCATGGTCATTCACACCATGACGACTTTCAAATGAATTAATTTTATACCATTGAAGGTATAAGCTTGTATACTATGCAAGCTAAATCCTGAAAGTCATTGTTTTAATGTTTCAAGATGACGCACAACTTCTGGTTTATAAAAAGTCTTTAGGAATCAGGATCAAGTGTTTCTGAATCTTTTATTCATTCACATTGAATTCATTTTACATTTGATGTTCTGAAGAGTTCGATGTCCCGCTGTTGTTCACGTAAGTGTTAAACTTCTCCAGAACTTTGTGTGAAGTGGACCTTGACTGCACTACATTATATGAAAAGGGTACATTTAAATGTGTGATTTACGGGGGAATATTCCAGCTTTTTCATTCTACTCTCTCAAATCACTGCCCTTTCACAAGCCGGCGTGCAATCATACAAGTTGCAAGAAAACCTGCATATATTATGGGCTAAAACATTTGCAAGTTTGTGTAACTCATTAAAGCTGAAGTATAGTTCCCTTTCGACGCGTACGCGAGGTACAGCGTACAGTGCGCGTGACGTAAATTACGTCATCGGAATAGTACTCACACCGCCGAAATTTTGTCACCTCGCGTTCATGGCATTTCATTTCTCGCAGTAATTATTTTAGCCACCAGGTGGCAACCGTGTCTTGGCAGCATCTGTTCAAGGTAGTACAAGAAAACCTGACCCCTGTAGGCCTGGAGAGTATATATGTACTTCGCAATATGGCGTATATATGTTATATGTATCAAAACCCATGTAAAAAAAGAAGCTTGCCAATCAATCGTAAGAAAATCTTCTCAATAAAAGTTCTGATGGAAATCAAAATAGAAACGCATTCATATTCTAGATGTCTCAATGCACTTTGGCTTTTTTGGGCGCTATCTGTAATGTTTACCGGTGAATCATGTTGCACTGTGACCCACCTCCACTGCTTGAGAAGAAGGATTTACACTTCAAACAACGTGACTCTCAGCAGGTTATGTGATGATCGGTGTTATTTTTATCCGGCTCAAAGCAAACGCACACTGAAGGATCTAAAGCACACTTCTCTTCTTGATGAAATCACATTCAACATGTACACGTGTTCTCGTGTGGTAAATAATGTGGTGCTGTTGTGCTGCATCCTTTACAAGATTCTCTTCTTTAATAATTTCATTCCATTTAACTTCATATGGGTCATCAAATAATTATGTAATTCTATTCTTGTACATTTGATCATTTCTAACATTTGTGTTTGTGATACACCCGTTCCACCTGATTCGACTCGTAATGTCAGAGCATCGCAGTCAATCTCACAATCCACCTCGATTGGTCTCTTCTTGAAATGCAGCAGTGAAAACATTTTCTTGTTGCATTTTCTACAACAGCTCTTTTAAAATAATCCTGTGCCAACCTTATTTTAAAAGTCACTTTACACACAGCCTTCTCATGAAAAAGTTTTTGTTTCAAGTGTTTTATCTTTAATTTCAAGTTTTTTTGAAAAATAAATAATAAATCAAACAAAACTAAACTAAAGTTAACTCAACTAAACTTAACTTAACTTTTAACTTAAATTAATCAAAAAAGGGTTTTTGTTTCTACCAATTTAAATATGTTTTATGGTTGTAAATATTGTAATATTGTAAAATCATTTAAAATATCTCATATAAGTATTGTAACCTTCAAGCACTGTAAAAAGTTTAGGAAACATTATGTTATTTCACTTCCTTCTAAAATAGAATGGAAAATTCATCATTACTAGATTAGTCAAAGCACTTAACTTTTTATTCTCATATTTTTCTTGCCCCTAAAACGTTGTTTTACTAACAAAGTTTCTAATGAAATGACTTACTGTGATAATTGTGATAATGATGTGGATGCTTTTTAGATGCTTTAGGAACCATGAAAGCAGCACTAAATATATCTCTGAAATGGTCTTTAGCCGCTCAAAATAGGTCTAATAAAGTAAACTGGTAATGCATAAATTTCTCCCGGGCTGACAGCGTCTCACACAGCAATGAAAACATCGGCCCTGACGGAGATCACAAATGTACTTTCACAATGAATGCTAATCATTTTTGATTCAGCATAAGAAGCAATTATTAACCATTTCAAAGCTGTGAAGCAGACAGGCATTAGGAGGTATACAGTGAACATCAATAGCAAATATTTGTGGACAATTTATGGTTATTTTTATTGTTTATGTTTTCATTTTTTTAAATGGAAATGATGATGATCCTTTTTATGCTGCAATTACCATTTAAATGCTCATTAAACAAACACTTTTAAATGATTCTAGATGCAGAACCCCTATAGAGCTGACTTTCAATTGCACTTCTAAAACGAACAGCTAAATAGATTCATCTGCATTAAAAAGCTGTTTTATTTTTGAAAAAAAATTAACTTATTATCTATATTCTTTCATGTAAAGCTGTAAATAAACATCCACTCCTGTATGGCATTTAGTTGGAAATTACATCATTATTTTCTCATTTTCATTTCTAAACCTATAGGACTTCTGTAACTATTCACTGTACATTTCTTTTCCATCTAAGGCATAAGGAGGTTCTGCCAATAATATTATTATTATTGTTTTGTTATATTATTATTAGACTGTCAAACGATTAATCCCCATTAATCGCATCCAGAATAAAGATATGTGTTTACATAATATAAATCTGTGTACTGTGAGTATTCATTTTGTATTTATAAAGACAAAACATACAAATACTTGTCTATATATTTAGGAAATATTTAAATGTATTCATTTATATTTACCAATAATTGAAATTCTAAATAAAAGTTTGGATGCATTTCTGTGTATGTGTTCATAAATACAAAATGAATAGCTTTCCTGTAGCTCAGTGGTAAGGGCATTGCATTAACAACGCAAGGTTGTGGGTTCAATCCCAGGGGATTGCAAATACCTATGTAAAATGTATAGGATAAAGCAATGTAAGTCGCTTAAAGCGTCTGCCAAATGCCTAAATGTAATGTACATGTGAATATGCATAGATCACCGACATATATTATGTAAACACATTTTTTTATTCTGGATACGATTAATTGTTTGACAGCCCTAATTATTATTAATAACAACAACAATAAAAAATATTATTATTAATTAAACTGATCACATTTATCGTGTTACTTAGATTGTTTTGTTAAGGCCTTCTTTAAAGGCCTTGTTAAAAAAACATATGCACTCTTAAACTAAATTTAAATTACATTTAGTTTTATAATCATTAAAGTACAGTTTTTACAAGCTTTTTTGTTCTTATCTGAATTAAATGTGTTTGCCGCACAAATGTCATGGGTTTAATCCCTGGGAACACACATACGATTCATTTTTTTATCTTGAATGCAACAAAAGTCACTTTGCATAAAAGCGTCTGCCAATAGCATGAATGTTAATATAATCCCTCTAATAATTTAAATGAATTTACTTCCTCACCTGTTTTTCTGCATTCCCTCAAACTGTCACAGCTCTGTATTGTTTTGTTTAGTCTAATAACATGTTTTTGGGTTATTGGTTTTGTCAGTGGATGGGAACGGGGGTAATTAGGCCACAGTATTAATAGGCGAGCTTTGAGATGGAGGAAGATGTGCGTGCGATGGCTCAGTTGTGATATGTGTACGTGAGCCGTGTCATCAGGGTGTTGAAGTTAATTGGGGTAAGTCTCTAGTTTACCGCCTGTGTGCCTCCAATGTGATTTAAGGGACATCAATATATTTGTGACGGAAATAGAAATCTAGATGTTGACGTGTTCATTTCTAACCCGGGCAGATGTGAATGTTTTCACTGATCTCAGATCAGCTGTTCTCGCTCGGTCAGGTCACTCTTCAGCATCAAACACTTTGATTGTGTGATGGCTGGTTTGGATGAGGTCAATTTGTGCTAAATAAGTAGTGACACCCGAGTACGTCCATTAAATGTTTACATATTCAAATGTGTGTTTATAATGCAAAGCGTCTTGTATAAGAGAGCGTGGTAAATAAATAAAGTCAATGTAAGTCAACAAGAATAAGATCGATAATAATACAGTGCTCTTTTTAACCCCAAGCAGAAGTTGTGATCTCATCCAACAAAACATCACCATAAAACCAGTTAACATCACAAACACATGTGAAACTGGTCAGAGATCCGCAGCTTGAGGTGTTTGACCTCTCCACAGAAGGTGAGACGGCGTGTAGAACTGTTGTTTACAGCAGGTCATTGCCCTAACCACATGTCTATTCATGTCAGATGTATAATATGAATAAACATCACATTAAAATAACAGATTTCATTCCTGAAATTCAGTCACAATATCATGATTTCACGACACAAATATATCGTGTCCATCAGTATTCGCAATAACAATGTAACTGCGATATCTGACCTACAGGGCCAATAGTTCTGCACCCTTACATACTGTGTTATTGAAATGGTCATCAGCTAACCAGCAGACCCTTCTCTGGTGTAGACCAGCATTTTCTATCTTGTTCCTGAGTAATGCAGGCTTGATAGTGTTAAATGCACTAGATTTTTTTTTCAACTCTAGATGATTTAAAGATTTATTTAAGATATAGATAATCGTGTCATCTAGCCCAACCCCATTTAATAGGCAAACTGCAATTTATCATCAGAATCACACATTATCTGCTTAATATGATTTAAAAACCAATCTCTCAAAAACCTTCATCAACTGAGCCGTTAAGGCTATTGGTCTGTAATGTGCAAATTCAGTGGGATTAGTTTTCTTAGGGACTGGTACTACACTATAAAATGGGTATCCGTTCCAAGCATAAACTCAAATTAAAAATATAGCTTATCACCTAGCAAATTCCATCAGCAGGAACTTCGCTATTAACACCATCAGGGCCTGCAGATCTTTTCTTTTTAATTCTCTTTAACCCACTTCTGACTTGTTCCATTGAAACCGTAAACTCAGGGACAAGCTCACGAGTTGAAAATGAGAAGAACATGAGGCTGAACGCCCCCTTAGGTCATCCGGAGGAACGATTTTTTGTTCACTGGATCCTCCGTCAAATCTATTAAAAAATATATTTAATTACATCCACCCACATCTGTCCACCAGAGGCGCTATATCCCTGTATTTGTCATTTTTGTTTCATTTTCAATTTACAATATTCCTTCCCCTCCTTAATCTTAACTGTCAATCATTTCAGTACACGCTTCAATTCATCTCTGTCACCTGTTAAAAGGGCCCTCTTTTTTTTCGTATTACATGTTTATTTTATATAATAAATACAACTTCAAATGGTTCTCTCAACAAAGGTAATAAAGTAGTTTGAACAAAGCTTTTTTCAGTAGAAGAAGAAGAATGTATTATTTTGAGTATGCTGAACATAATTAAATGTGGTACCAACAAAGATTATTTTGGTGACTGTCCTTTGATAAAAGTTCCCAGCATGCATTGTAGAATTTTCAATTCGCCGGATAACATTATTAAAATGATTGCTATTTCAGTTCATTTTTGAACTATATGATGTTTCATGATGTTTGATGATTGTTAACATGATTGAGGCTTGTGTGCTCAGTGTTGAGGTCCGAAGTACATGACACAGTGAGGCCACAACTAAACTTGTTTAAAACATAAACACCTTAAGAAGTTATTTAAATGTGAGTATATAATATATCTATACAGTAGAGTGTGTATATAATAATAGAACAAATATATATTAACGTTATTCAAAACAAAATCTGGAGTTGAGTCGACTAAGTCCATAGTTGAGTAAACTAAGAAAATTGGGTTTTGCATATTTTTTTCAGTTGGTTCAACAATTATTTTTTCAATTGACAGTCATATGACATTACTCAGTTATTTGAGTCAGGTGAAATACTTGGCCAAAAGTTGAGTAGACTCAAAAAAGCTGTGCAGTGAGTTGCCTTGAAATTTTCAGTTAAGTCAACTTTGCATTTTTACAGTGTAGTTATTGATGATCTACATTTGACATTTTCTTTGCAGATGATGTTGTTAAAAGCACTTTTTGATTCTGTAGAAATCTGAATTTGTGTATAAGGATTATACTTATGAATGTGAAAATCAAACTTTCTGGTTTACTTTGTTGGCGTGATGCCTTAAATGTGTGAGCGGGGTTGTGCTCTGAATCCAGCGTGCCATTAGTCAGAAGAGGAAAACTACTCTGCCAGGGCTGGAGGAAAATTGAGATGGGATCCCTCCAAGATTAAAGCCAAGCAGCGAGCCGATTGGTGTGCTTGCGTAGGTGCGCTGTGATTCATGACAGTGAGAAAACATCAAACTGAAAAAAACCAACAACAACAGCTATTGATAGATGCTTATTTCTGATGATCATTTTATGTACTGGTCATGTATTTAAGGCTTTGTTGTAACTGCAAGTAACGTTGAATCCTTTAGAATTTAAATGTCTGTCCTGTGGGTGGACAATCTCCTTGACGTTCTAAAACATTGATGTAAGTATAAACATAGTCTCAGATGTTTTTCCTAAAATTGCTCATTAGACATAAAAAGACACACGTAGGTTTAAACACACGTAGGTTTAAAACGGATTTGGATTGTAGAGGTCAAACAATCTGGATTTGATGAGAAATGTTTGAGTTGATATTGAGATCTTCACTAATATTGACTTTTGATGGCAGACGAGACAAATCTGAGCTCAGTTTGACACAATGTTGACATCTCTTCTCAAACTCTAATGACAGACAGACTCGTTTTCTCAGGAGAAACATCTGAGACACAAATGAGACTTAAGCAAACGTTTCCATTTGCTCTCCATTTAATCTCATTGATGTCTAGTGAAAATAATTGAGATATTAAAGAGGTCTGTGATTTTTCTTTCTTATTGAACAATTTAAAGGTGTTTCGTTATTCCTTCTTTTTTATTTGCAGCTTTCAGATCGTTTTATGTTTTAACGTCAGAGTTCAATAGAGTCCAAAGTCTTTACAGAAAATGTATATTCAAATAAAAATAAACCCTTTAAAAAGCATTTCTGGTTATATTGTGAGCAATTAAAGTTGAGTTATAGAAAGTTCTCTTCATTTTTTGTGAAAATGTATTGATTTTTATGAGAGCATCATACCAGTCCACAGCAGACACAGAAATTGTGAAATGCATTTTTTTGCCATCTAAAAACTCTGTTCTTTGTTCCAGAAGAAACCTGGCTGTGGCCTGCTGGCCAGAATTTTCTCGCTTTGAAGATGGAGGCACTTTGGGAGAAGTTGTGAATGTGATGAAGGTATTTTACTTCTCAATGCTGTCGAACTCAAATTTTAAATGGGCTTGACTAAAGCTTTGTTCATTAAATCCAAACGCAGCCCATTTACTTTTAAAACGCATGTTAATGTGTCTGTCTTTGTCAACTTTCTTCAAAATGACCATTGCTTTGCCTCTAAAACTATATGTAGGCAATGTTATACATTTTTCTTCAACCACCTGTCACGTTACACAACTACAATCCAATAAAACCTCAAGGATGCAATCAAGTCCCGCCCCTTTTTCTGTATGAAATGAAAATACATTGGAGTACAGAAGTAAATCAGAGGTTAAAAGAGCTGTGGACAATGTTGACCTCAATTTCAGTCTGTAAGTAGATAAAGACCTTTTGGAAAGTTATATTAAACCTCAATCAGATTTAAAAACATCCCTTCAGGATCTACCAACCCTTTCATTCTGTTATAATGCCGTTTAATCCCTACAGGGTTCATGTCATTGTTTAAAAATGACATTTATGTAAAATATGTCCCCATGTAACCTTGTGTGCCATTTTATCACCAAATCCAAACTTCTTAACGACTGCTGGAAGACAAGGACACCCGGACAGAGCCGTAGGAGGTCAGCCAAACACAGCATTTTTATTTTTTCATTACAATAGTCACCAAGGTTCTTGTTGTGTTGTGTTGTTTCACAGTATCCCACAGGAATAAGACTGAGAAAGGTTTAGCTCGGCTTGGTTCTCCCGCCTCTAAACACGACCAAATCAATATCAAACAACTGCCCGTTTCCGTATTACTGGAATTCAATCCAAATACCGTGATGTGTATTAAACAACCGTGCTGCCCAATTTGCCTTTCACCACACTCTGTAATACGCCGCTGTTCAACAAAAATGTAATTTGCAAGAGGTTTTGAAAAGCTGGGCATTACGGAGAGCATTTGTTTACCCATCACAGGGATATTACATTGACTCTGGCGGCTGTATCATTATATGAGACTTCATTCTATCAAACAAAGACAGAAAAAAACATGACTTCATATAAACAGCGTGAAATGAGACACATTCTACCTGAAAAATTGTGCTTTCTGTTTTTCCATCTCAGCACGTCCGGATATATTAGAAATATGGGTTTGCGTTTTGTAACACTCTTCATCTGTTCTGCCTTTTTCATTTAGTGAATTTTCATCCAAATTTAGACTGACATATTATTTTTCATATTAGAGTTTTCCTTACCAGCATTTTTTACTTAAAAGGTTCAGTCAGAGCCATTATTTTTGATAACTTTAACAAAACAGAATATTTTTTCTACAACTACATGTTTATTTGCGAAAGAAAAAAAACAGATTTTCCAAAAAAAAAACGTTTTTAATCATATTTTAGTGTGTTATCATGTTTTATTGTGCTATTCTTTCATTTATTTTTATATATATTTTGTATACAATTTTTATGGGATCTTTTATTATAATGAACCCAACTTAACTTGGATTGTAAATGAAAAAAAATATTTTTGAACATTTCTTTATATTTAATCATACTATATAACAAATAGAAGTAAAACCTTTTTTCTATTTTTATTTGTCCCTTTTTAATTCCCTCTTAAATGTAGATGTTTCTTAAAAAAAGACTAAAATGTAGAGAAAGGTGCATTTTTTTAAAATATAGTTGATATGCATCATCATGGCGTACTCTTTCAGAAAATGTGTGACAGCGCCCCCTATCATATAACTGTAAATACACAAAAAGCCGATGATGTCATAAATAAACGTCATAAATGATGGAAAATCTTCCCATTGGTGAGGAAAGAATTAATTTCTTATATTTTATAGTTTTATTTTAGTTGGAACATATCATTTGGACATGGATATTATTTTGTTTGTTTGTCTGTTGTATACTATTGCAATGAAAGCAAATAGTCTTCGGGAAACAACAAATATAGAATTCAACATACACACACAGGTCTATAATTTTCACAGAAGTCACAACAACAGTATAATAACCTGGAATTATGAAAATTTCCAAATAAAAACTTGGCATTGGTTGTCCGTGACAAACACAAAGCTGTTTAAATTGATAGTCAGCACATCTCAGACTCATCGATCACAAACAGCTAAAACGGTTCTCCACGGTCACCATAAAGAAAGTTTAAGTTACGGTCGCTCGGATCAGATCAATAAAGTGTGAGTTAATTATGAGCCTTCCGGATTTCATCTCCTTTTAATCCGCTCTTGTGTCTAGTTTGCCTTATTGTACCTTTAAAACTCAACTGCCTTCGGCCCTGGACTCAGCGCAACACCGTGAATCTATTATTCATTTGGTCTTTCATTGAGAACAGAGGTTTAGTGGACCAGTGATAGTGTGTGTTCAGCGAAAGAGCGGTGCAATTTACAAACAACATGAAATATTAAGCAGAAAGAAAGCATTTCTAACCGCTCGTGAAAACAACCTTTGGCCGCGGCCGTGACATTGGCACAAAGCTCCCTATGAGCCTGCTACTTATTTTAATAACAAATACGTAACGTCGGATGCGACGTGAAATTAAATATACATACAAAATAATAGCACCAAACTCGAGAATAATGTAAAAACAAATGAGAAAAAAGGAGAATAAGAACTCCTTTTGAGAAATGATAACACAACTAATATCTGTTTTGTCTTTCTCTCCGGACAAGCTGCTGGCAAATACTGTTAAAATAACGCCTGTGATGCAAAGATGGATTGACAACAATAAAAAAATAAAAAACATGATGTAACAACAGCAACAACAATATAGGAATATTACGAATACAATGGGATGAGGAGGTAACAATAAGAACGTTAATATCCTGATGGCATATTGTCATCTTATTGCGTCGGCTAAATCTCTATAACTATAGCACAAATGTTTTCTATATTTTTTGACAGTGTGTTAACTTAAGATTGACGGCTGTTTTGAGAAACTTCTAACAAACGAAATGAGCTGGAAGTGTAAACTTTTCTGTTTACAAGAGCGAGTTCACATTGCATATTCATGACTTGTATCTGAAGCAGTGCACTTCACCGGCGTCCCTATCAGAGCCAAACAACATCCCGTCATCCTGCCCTAACCTCCTCTACTTTACATATTATCTGTCACTGACCAACAACAAGTTTTGCTAAAGAACACCTTCAACCGCCTCCTGCTTCTGTTTAACACGACCGGCCATATGTTTTTCAGCCTGACCTCGCAGGTGTCCACCGGACGTCTCCGGGTCCTCCGTCAGGAGGCCACACAGCCGTGAATAACGATCGAGGAGGACACAAGACGAGAGGACATTTTTTGTATGTCCATCCAAGAATAAAATACATGATTTAGTCGCACTTGTGTCCTTTTTAAAGCCTTTGTCAGATTTTTTCTTGTGGACTGCACAGAAAAGAAAAACCACACGTGACGTCTCTTCAATTATTTCTCATGGACATCGATGAGATTAAATGGGGAGCCAATGGAAACGTTTTCTTAAAGTGATACTTCACCCCAAAATGAAAATTCTGTCATTGTTTCCTCACCTTTGAGTTGTTCCAAATCAGTTAAAATGTCTTTGTTCTGATGAACACAGAGAAAGATATTTGGAAGAATGCTCATAACCAGACAGATTTCCCCCCCATTGACTCCCATAGTATAAAAACTATGGTAGTCAAAAGTGCCCCAGAACTGTTTGCTATCCTACATTCTTAAAAACATCTTCTTTTGTGTTCAACAGAACAATGATAAAGTATTGTTTCCTACTATGGGAGTCAACGGAGGGCAAAATGTGTCTGGTTATGAGCATTCTTCCAAATATCTTTCTCAAATATCAATATCAAAGACATTTCTCATCACGTTTACCCAATTTGATTCTATTTGAATTTTTATTTTAGGAGAAACATCTGAAACTAAGTTACTTCAATGAAAACTCAACATCAAATCTCCTGAACTATGAAACAGCACTAATCACATTTTCCTCGGGGTAATTTTCTCGTCAGTTTTCTATATTTTAATAGCAATGTCATATTAGCAAAGGAGTTTAAAAATATCAGATGCTTCTTGTGTGTGCGTCCTTAACCAAGTATGAAATCAAACCCCTGCGCGGCTTCTCGGTGTCCATGGAAAGCTTTTATGCTCGGAGTGATGGAAGATGCAGAGATTTGGCAGCCGGGCGGCGGTCGGGGAAATGAAAGTTCAAAGGCTCGGCCTTTTAGCAGCGTGAGAACAAAACCGATCCTGTTTTGTAGGCCGGGCGGGCATCACAGAGTTCTGTGAGGTCACACTGAGACGCCTGTGGAGAAGCAGAAAGAGCCGGCCGACGACACAACATCAGACCCACTGATCTGAAAGATCTGTTTATCTGGAACTATTTATTCTCTTCAACTTTTTATTTAAAGTTGTGTCTTTTTGTTATTTATTATCCCACGTTACACAAGATGAAAGACGTAAACAGCAAACAAGGAGAAACTTTGTAAACTGTGTGTATAAATTTGCTGTTAACACAGATTATTGCGAGCGATAAGAGTGTGTGAGATAATTAAAGTGCAGCTGTTGAGTTGTGGGAGGTCCGTGCAGAAGTTAATTAAAAGAAGGTTCTGCTCACGCTCGTAATGAAAACCTTCAATTTAATGCTCTAATACTGAGACGTGCAAATTAAAGACCTTCATTCTGCAACGTTCCTGATGGAACACTGATGTTTGGGAATCATGTGGACATCATCTGGTTGATGGTCAGGGGGTTGTTTTGGTAATGCAGTGTGTGATTTTAAACGACAATTATTAACATTTAGTGATTCATAAAAGTCAGCTGAAATATCATACACAATTGACCTTCTTCTTGACAATAAAGGTGCTTAAAAGGATTTTCACAGCGATGCCATTGAACAGTTGTTCCCAAATGGGGTACATGTACTGCAGGGGGTACGTGAGAGAAACTATGAAAATCAATAAGTCAATAAAATGGGAAAATAAGGACTACACAAATATGCATTAAAAATAAAGGCATAAATTTAAAACACATTTCAATTTATTAGAGTTATTTATTGAGACGCGGACGCAGAATCAGGAGCAGTGTCTGGGTGCGAAATAATGTAATTTTTTTTAATGATCACAATAAACTTTTCCTGAACTGAAAAACACTGATTTACCTTTAACTGTTATGCCTAATACTTAAGAGATTTACATAGTTGCGTAAAGCTGCATTCAGAAATGTTTATTAGCAATAAACCTGCTCTTGGGCATCAGATATAATAACTGTCAGAGTCTCATTTCACTGGATTTTAAAGCAACATTTTGTTGTCTTGGGTGCGTGGCTCGAAAAAATCTAAAAAACGATGTACTTAAGCCAAAAAAGTTTCACAAAGAACCATTTAAAGGTTTCAAACAATGTGAGGGTAAAACGATGACGGATTTTTTCATTGTGAGAATGTTTAGGGACCGAAGGTAGTCGGTGCACTGGAAGGATTTTGCGAATGAGACAGCCCTTAAAATGGCCGACTCCATGATCGGATCAGAATCAGAAGGAGATTTATTTGTGCCCTGACTGACAGATGCCCCCGCTGTCATTTTGCAATCACATTTTGTTCATTTAAAGTTGTAATCCACATCCATTGCCTCTCTATCGCCATCTCTGTTTTTGACATAACATTGCAGGTTGACATCAAATGACATTTCACACAAAATCTTGAAACATTGTCATAAGTTTAATGTTGTGAATCCGGGTAAGACAGTTTTAACAGTGATTTTTTATGGAGTTATTTTTACTAAAACATGACAGTTTTATTTTTTAACAAAAACATAAAGTTACATAAGCATCAATTATGAGGAACAAATGCAGAGTTTTACGCTAGCTTTCTTTTTACTCCCTTTAAAAATACTACAGTACACTCTTAAAAAAAGGTGCTTCAAAAGGTTCTTTGATGCCATAGGAACATCTGAAGATGATTTAAAAGTAAGAAAGAGATGGTTCTTCAAAGAACCTTCGACTGAATGGTTCTTCTATGGCATCTCTGTGAAGAACCTTTTAAGCACCTTTATTTTTAAGAGCGTCTTTGGAGCACAGTATCGTTAATGCCTCCTAATATGTTGTAATACAATTCAAGTAGGGAAGGAAGGAGTCGGGAACCGGAAGACATTTTAAACATTTAATAAAGTAATATAACAGCTGGACGACCGCCGGCGAACAAAACATAAACATAAATACAAACACAACCATAACATAAGTTCGGGCCCGGTCCTCTCTCTTCGACGGTCCGGTCGCTCGTTCCTTTTATATGCTCTCTATCTCCTACGTGATTCGAGCCCGGTGTGCGCACAGCTGGCGCTCATTAACAATTAGTCACCGGACTCGAACCATGGTCTCGCCCCGCCTACTCTACTACATATGTTTAGTTTACACGTGCAAAATATCGGTCCAATTCAACTTCCGTTCTCCAGTGGTACGTGAACTCTAGTCGGGACACACGGGACCTCAAGACTGAAATTGAAATGATAGAAGCTAAAGCAGATCTTTCCCCGGAAGAGCGTCTGTGTTTGACTATAAGTTCAAACAAGATCCCCTCATGGTGAACTACAGCCAACACCACTAATGCATCATAAAGGACAGCCCACAAATTCTCAGATTGTTTGATCTCTCTAAAGAAAAACTTCATATAGGCTCTTCTGTGCTATCTGACAGAACATCCCATTGCGGAGAGAGAAAGAGATCAGACGCAGCTGTTGTTACCCTGAGGTTTGATTACATCAGGTGTGTTGTGTTTTACTGAGGTCATCGCTTTCAAACTGGACTCATCTGAGGGGCGTCGTGACGGGTCAAATAACAAGATATGCTTCACCCTTGCTCTAATGAAATATTTACCAGCGGTTCCGTGGCGTGTCCTTGAAGAGCGCCGTTGTCCGGCGATGGCCAGACTTTGACCTGAGAACACATTCGTCTGGAATTACAATTGCAAAATACTAACCTTAACTGTCCGACAATGTTGTACTTTCTCCTTAAAGTTTAGTCAGTGAAGGAGAAAGACGAAAATAAAAATAAGCATCTTACTTTTAATGTGACAGGTTGCATACGCATGATGTTTTATGAGGGATTTAAACAAAATGTTTATCTCCTTCATTTGTAAGTCAGTTTGGACGAAAGCATTTCAGTAACGCTATAGATTAACAATATGCAAAGTTTGGGGAATAAAGAAGTCACAAAATTCAAAAAATACTTACATTTTTTACTTTAGGATTATTTTTTATTTGATTGATTTTACGATTGTTGGTCACAAATAATTTATTTTATTATGTCTTGTTATGAGTAATTTTGCTGAATTTTAATGCGTAAAACGTGCAAAATCAATGTTGATCTCTTGAGACTATTATCAAGTATTGCCATGGATGTTTATATGGCATGTAGTTCCCTCATAAATATTTTGTTTGTTTTCCTTACTTTATTCCTCAAACGTTGCATATTATTTCATTTTCCCTACAGATATTTACTGTAGATGTACATTATTGTAACAGTTACACTGTAATCCTGTTTAATCATGCGGTTCATTGAGGGCCGTAATCTAAAGCGTTACCAGCATTTCCCTCGTGAACACATGTAAACGTTTCTATAGTTTGTGTTTTATGCAACAGACCAAGAACCTTCTCGCAACACTTTTTGTTGGTGTTGTTTTCATTAAATGTTCTCATTTTGGTGGAATTGCTTGACTACAAAATGTTTAACTAAGAACAGGTAACTTTTTAATGAGTTGGGCTAAACTTTTCAGCCAGCGTGGAAGGCGCAGGAATCAATAGTAATCCATGGTTTCTTAATTGAATTGCATGGGAAATGAACGAGCGCGCCTGTATTTTAGCCTCAGGTTAGCTGCGGGGCCAAAACATATCCCGTTCCTTTCTGTCCCATGTTTATCTACTCAAAATAGTCCTCAGTTTCTATTATATAATAATGTATTATAATTATATAAAAAAACTGTGGTTTCTTAAAAGGTATAGCTTTTTTTATTTAGCTCAATTTAAACCTTATAAAGTTTTGTGAAAGTTACCAGAAACATTAAATAAATAAAAAACTTCACTGGAACATGTAAGAATGACTCCTTTATAATTGTTAAAAATCACCTTTATTTCTGTCTCTCTTTTTTTCTAGCAGGTGCTTTTTTATAATTACTATTGTTTTCTCACTTTTGAAAGTAAAAAATAAAAGTATCTGCTAAATATAAAAGTAAACCGTAAATGTGTCATGTGCTGTGACACCAAAAGGAAAAAAGATAAAAAGATCTCTTCAATGCTTTTTTTTATAAATGTAAATAGCAGTAATGTCAATAGCAGTAATATAAAATAATATATTAATGGCAGTTTGTCATACCAGGAAACACATGGACGATATATTTGTCAACTACCCAAATATGACATATTAAAATGAATCTTTCAGATTATGCAACCCAATATCACCTTTACAAAACATGTGATTTTTTTAAAAAATTTGAAGGTAACAAGTCAAAGCAGAATTGGGTTATAAAAGTCATAAATCACTTTTTATAGTCTAGCCAAATACTGTACATTGAAGATGCTATATATATATATATGTTTTAAGTTACATTTGTGTTATTCTATTTGTTTTGAGATTACACTTATTATTTCAAGCCAGAATCAAACAAATGAAAATGATATTCCATATGCCTTTATTTAA